>NC_060153.1:30695934-30745857 GCF_021292245.1 Micropterus dolomieu
TCACTACGGGTCAGTTTTGTTAAAAGCTGATTTAGAAACAGGTGGGATTGACATGCAGTACATGGAATGACACATCCAAGCAAGTTCAAGTTCATAAACAAACAGATTTCCTGCCGAATCTTGTTTTCACAATCAAAAACATGATTGGTCCGAATTACATACACAAAAACGACGCTGCATTAGTCTGCAAATGGAAAAATGTTGCGGATGACAACATTTGGTCATCACTGTGGTGGTTTTGTGTAAACCATGAGGTAATGGTGAAAACAACAAACCAGAATCCCATTAAAAAAATGTAACCAATCATTTTTAAACCTACTTTTATTATCACACATTTAAAGCCATGTCTGCTCTAAAATACCCAGAAAACCGTCCTCTCATTTGTCAGCGACTCTTCCCCCAATGTCCTTATTACTGTCGAAAACACCATGAAACTGGTTCTTTCTGCGTTAACTTCATTACCTTTGTAATTAAACCTCAAGGTTAGATCTTGGCAAAAAGAAGAAGACCTCTAATCAGATGTCTCTGTCTTGTAAAAAGTACAGGAACCCACAGTAACGCGATCTCTCTCATGAGAGGAAAAGCTGCTGACAAAGCTGCCGAGTTTCCTCTGGACAGGAGACTTCATGGCCGACGGTCCGAGGGTCAGAGTAGATCTCATAGTCGTTTCCTCCCTGTAACAAAAATCCGCCACAGACACAGAGGTTAGTTTAGCTAGACTGTGATGTTCTAAATCATCATTACTAAAAGGTCAAGCTCATACTCAATTAACCCTGCTGCCTGGGTGAGTATTACTAATATATAGTTTAGATTTTCTTTCATCTCTGAGAAAACAAGTCCTGAAACAAGCAAACTGGCCAGGTTGCTGTCTGCATACTAATTTATCTGCAAATACTGACACTTATTTTGGATTATTGGTCATATCAAAAATCTTTGAACACTTCGACACATGAAAGTTGTATCCCTTCACGTAGCAGCAAAACCCCCATCTTCGCTACAGATGTCTTGCTTGTGGTCGTTTTCTCTAAACGTTTTGCAAGTTAACTGCTGGTTTCTCTTTCTGCTGTTCATTCAAAACTTGTTTTATTTTGTTCATGCTGGAGATGAAGATATTCCAAAGCCTTCCCAAAGTTTCCTGCCAGAGCGAGGCGTAACTCCGCCGGCCCGCCAGCAATAATATCTGGCCAGATTGCTTTGATAGCAGAAAAATAAAATATAAATAAATTGATAACGGCTGGTGCTGAAATAGATCTCAGTCATGGCAGCAACAGTTACTCACAAGGTAGAAATAAGTGTCCATAGGTTTATGAATGCGGATCAAACGCCGGAACGCGCACACGAATGGTTTGACTTTGTTCTGGCCCGCCATATAACGGGCTTGGAAAAATTTGGCCCGATGCCAGACTTATTTGCCAACCCCTGCTGTAGGTATGTTGTCAAATAAAAAAAAAAAAAATACATTTGTTGGCTCAATATTCCTGGTGTCATCTCGTTGGATTGTCGTCTGTCAGGACCTTTGAAATAATCATTTGCGTTTCACAGCCATCAGCCATTGTGGTGCTGCCCTGCAGTAGTTAGCATACTCACAGGTTTAGTCTTGTCTCCAAAGAAGTGAATGGTTGAGTAGTTGTCCTTCTCAACAATCCCCAGACAGTATCTCTTATCCCAGCCATCAGGAAACACATCAAAGCTGATCTGCCCTCCTACAGAAAAACAAAGACCAAGAAGCAGGACGAGGTGATGTGGAGAATTTACATCACACTGACAAAGTGACCTGGTGTCTCTCACGTGTGCTCCCTACAGATTCACCAGACCCGCGTCGCTTTCAGAAACAGATTCATTGTAAATACAAACACTGTATAATTGTCGTGAATGCAGCTGACTCACCGATTGAAAACGACAATCCTTTTCCTTTAAACTCTTCCTTCAAGACGGACACAAACTTCTCTCTGATTTTCTCTTTCTGTAGGGAGCAAAAAAAAAAAAAAACCACACAACAATATCACAGCCCTGCAGATGGCGACATTTTCTGTGCTTTTAAATCCAACACTTGCACAATGTCTTTGCACAATGATTGCTCAAGGTGATTTTTTTAAAATGTAGATTTCGCAAAACATCCGGCTGCTCCGCTATGTTCACCAGCTAGTCTCGATCTGTGTAAGCTGTTTAGTGCTGAGCCAAAAGTAGGTTCAACCAGAGATTTGTAGCTGAAAACAGCGGTGGGTCCGTCAGTACGTGTGGCTTCAGAGTGAATGTGTGTGCGTTACCTGATCTAGCTCGTAGAACTCTTTCCTCTCTTCCTGTGTACAGCTGCGTCCAACAGGGGAGATGTTCAACATGCCGTTACGGAATTCAATGAACGTCCCCCTGTAAAGATTTAGTCTCCATAAGGTTAAACCACATCCTAACTATCAATAATTATTCTACAGCTTCCCAGCACCCAAAATTGTTAACCCAGAAGAAAAATAAATATTAATAATGAGACCATGACTCTGAAATGTCTGTACCTCTTCTTAGGCAGTTTGATCTTGGCCATGTAGTTGAGACAGAAGTTGATGAAATCTTGTAGCAGCTCTTCACCCATATGTTCCTGGATGGACTGACAACAGCAAGCAAAGTGAACTTCCTGGGGCCCGGTCACATGGGTAATGGCATCATCTTAGCATATTTTGTTCGCAGAACCAACATTAGGATGGCAAATCCTCTAAATCCGTCATCTGAAGACGCGTTTACAGCCTTAAAAGCGTTCACATAAAAAGGAGCGTTCTTGACACTTAAGTCAGTCTCACCTGCACAGAGAGAAACTCTCCATTCCTATAGGCCACAAGACCATTCTCAGCAAACACGTAGTTCACCTTCTGGATCACTGAACACGTAAACAAACACAAAAACAGACAGTGAAGCAGATTACATACTGGAGAGAGAGCTCTACGGCGGCTGAGGCTCAGGAGGTAGAGCGGGTTGCCTGCTAACCAGAAGTGTCCTTATCTGAGTCCAGACCATTTACCGATCTGCTGTAGAGGTACAGGTGTGTGTGTGTGTCTCTCTCACCATCATCCCCCAGCTGCTCCTTGATCTTGCTGAGGTCCGACCCTCCAACCACACCGACTCGAACCCGAGTCTTCAACTTTTCAAGGAACTCTGCCATGTCTGGGGTCACACGCTGAGAACACACACAGACCTGCAAGTTACATTTACCGACACGATGGGACCGACAGACAACAGTATTGATCGGAGCCAGACTCAAATATACCGTCCTCATCATTCTTCAGAATTTGCAGAGTGAAAAAGAAAATGTATTGTATATTAAGCATCCTAACTGAAAAAGCACGCGCTCACTTGGGCCTATATCTGTGTCAACTAAGTTTGTGTTATTAGTAATAGTACAATGACCTACTTATAACTTGTAACTGTTCTGTTTTATCCCAGTAGTTTTATAGTAATTATATAGTTACAGTGCTTTACAACAAAACATAAAATAAAAGCCAATGAGAACCCAAGAAACATTTACGCATCAAATACATTAACCAACTTAAAATAAATACGCACAGTTTTTTTGAAGGCCGTTCCAAGTGAGGGCAGCAGAGCACTTTAAAGCTTTCTTTCCCAGTTCTGTCCGTACAGCAGGAGCAGACAAGACCAGATCACGTGATCTCAACTGACACGTCGGTTAAGAAAACGCCATAAAAAGTGAGTCTTAAGAAGAGATTTAAGAACTAGGATGAGGAGTTTGCCTGCCTCAGCCGGAGGATCTCGAGCAGCGATCAGGCTCACAGAGAGCAGATCACAGACAAGAGGTCGGAGCCTGGCTTTAAAAACAAACAGTAAAACCTTAAAATCAATTCAAATTCTCCCACGTAACCAGTGATTTATTATTTAGTATATTATTATAAGTGGTAGTAGAAATACTTTAGACCTGGGGTTCTGAAAGCCTGTGTTAAGGATCACAAACCATCTAATCTTTGCCTGTGGCAAAGAACCTTGGTGTTTGGTTTGATAGGAATTTAAATTTCGAGCAGCACACCACAAAGCTTGTTCAATCATGTTTTTATCAACTTAGAAATATAGCTAAAATTCGATCTATGTTAACTTTTAAGGACACTGAGACCATTTTACACGCCTTCATCTCATCACGCCTGGATTATTGCAACAGCCTTTTCACCTGTTTAACCCAAAAACTACTGATCGACTCCAGACTGTCCAGAACTCAGCTGCCAGGCTTTTAACCAGAACAAAGAAATATGACCACATTACTCCTATTTTAGCTTCATTACACTGGCTCCCAGTATGTTTTAGAATTGACTTTAAAATTCTATTGATCACTTTTAAAGCTCTTCATGGCCTCTCGCCTTGTTATATTTCTGACCTTTTAGTCCCATACGCACCAGCACGTACCTTGAGATCCTCGGGCAGAGGTCTGTTGTCTGTTCCAGAGTCTCGACTGAAAACTAAAGGGGACAGAGCGTTTGCTGTCAGGGCCCCGAGGCTCTGGAACAGCCTGCCCGAGGAAATCAGGTCGGCTGAGTCAGTGAACTCTTTTAAGTCCCTTCTTAAAACATACTTTTATAGGAGAGCCTTTCCCGATCTTATTTGACTTGATTTTATCCCTTTTATTTTATTGTATTTTACTAATTTTATATTAATTTTTCATGCTCTTATCTTGTTTTTTTGTATTATTCTTTACACTTGTTAAAGTGCTCTACAAATAAGGATTATTATTATTATTATTGTTATTATTATTATTAATCTAAACCAAATATTCTATCACTCACACACACTGAGAGAAATAGACAGATTTTCAGTTAGACACTTTTAAAAATGTGAGCTTACCAAATAATATCAGATTATAAACATCAGATAGTATTGTTTGCTTTTGTGGCAAACAAAATAATGTGCTTTTTTTGTATTATTTTGATTTTGTGCAGCGCAGCATAAGTCGGCCCCGGTCACTGGTCTCTAAACTATGTTATCACTGTTTATAAATGTAAACCAAACCCACATTTAAAAACTAAAAAAAGGTTCACAAAATGAATTTCTGATGCACACACAAATATTTGTTTTAAAAAGTATTAGTAATTTTTACCAGAAACATATTTGGAAGTTTGGAAGTTACATACAAACTCGTGAACACTGCATCAGTGTGTGGGTGTTTCTGCCATTAACAAATCAGGGCATTGCCAATCCAGCAAACATCATTATGCTCCAAAAAAACAGTTGGTGTGTGCAAATTTGAGCAGAGGAAATGCATGCACGCATGTGTAGAAGATGCAGTATGTATAACAGGAAGCTGCAACAAATCAAGAGGATGTTGATAATGATGCTGACCTGTTGGGAGTATATTCAGTAAACACTGTATGCACAGCAAATCACTGTCGATGCAAACTACCGCTGACTGCCTTTTCCTGTGTTAAAAAGTGTTTGTGGATGTTACACATGAGCAAAAGACAGAGTGGAGCACTTGGGACACATTGTGAACAGTGAAGGGCTCCATCCCACAGAGGGGAAGTTAGAGGCCATCGTTAATGTCCCACCAACGTTTCAGAACTCCTTCCTTGGACTGCATGACTATTTTGGCTGATTTATGACAAATCTGTCCACTCAGCTGCAACCCTTGCATGTCCTGCTAAAGAGGGACAGTCCTTGGAAGTGGACATCTGAATGTGAGGAAACATTCAAAATGCTATAAAGCAGCCGCTACAGAGCGCAGCAGTCGTTCACTATGATACCAGGAAGTGACTGAGGCTGGCCTGCAAAGCATCTCCTTAAGGAGTCTGCGCTGTCATTTGCGCTGTCATGTGATGGAGAACAGTGAGGAAAAGTCCGTAGCATTTCTCACACTTTGACAGAGGCAGAGAGCCAACACGCACAAATAGAGAATAAGCAAGCCCTCTCTATCATTGTTGTTTTAGAAAGTTTTACAAATCTCTCTACAGGGGGGAAGTTTACTCCCATTACTGATCACAGACCACTTTTGACAGTCTTGGGCCCCAAGTCAGCCATTTCCACTTTGGCTGCCTTGAGAATCCAGTGGTGGGCCCTTATTCTGATGGGGTACAACTACAACAAAGACTACTGCAAGTCGTAATGATGCTACCATTAACAGGGCAAGGCTACTGAATGACCTACTTCGAGGTTCCACAACTTTTGCAAAGTATCCAGCTTTGACCACACAGAACAGTACAGAACTGATTTTTTTGATCGTTCTAAACTAAATCTTGGGCCTCATCTTTCACATTGTACCTTTAAAGTCAGAGCTGTGATCAGTTTGTATAGAATGTATTTTCATAGTTTTAAATTACAAATCACTTCATTTTAATTAAATAAATGTTCTCATACCTTTTTTTTTGTATTTTAAACTACGCTTGATGAGCAAGTGTATTCTGCTGTGGAATCCTTCAGGTTTCTGGGATCCACTATTTCCCAGGACCTGAAGTGGGAGCTCAACACTGACTCCATCATCAAGAAGGCCCAGCAGAGGACGTACTTCCTGCGCCAGCTCAGGAAGCTCAACCTGCCTAAGGAGCTGCTGATCCAGTTCTACACAGCCATCATCCAGTCTGTCCTCTGCACCTCCATCACTGTATGGTTTGGATCTGCCACCAAAAAGGACCGGAGCAGACTACAATGGACAGTCAGGACTGCAGAAAAGATCATCGGTGCCAACCTGCCCTCCATTCAGGACTTCTACATTTCCAGAGTCAGGAAACGGGCAGGAAACATCACTGCAGATTCATCTCACCCCGGACACAACCTGTTCCAGCTCCTCCCCTCTGGTAGGCGCTACAGAGCACTGTACGCCAAAACCGTTTCTTCCCACAAGCCATCACTCTGATGAACAGCTGATTTCTGACTCAGTGTCAGGAACAATTCTTGTGCAATAACCCAGTAACTCTGTCTCTAATCAGCCACACTTGTTATTTATTTATTCACCATTCTCTATTTCATACTGTTATATTGTCATATTGTAGATACTATATACCAAATCCTACCTCAAGTCATAACTCCTGCACAAAATACTTATACTTGTTTATTCCTGCATCCTTTGCACTATGCTCACTGCACTATTTGTCAACATGTCTATATTGTTTTTGTTCATAGTGTGTATATTTGTGTCTGATTTTATTTTATTTTTATTGTTGTGATTTTGTATTTTTGTATGAGTAAGCACATCGTGAGCAAAGTACAACCCTGAGTCAGATTCCTCGTATGTGAACAAATACCTGGCAAATAAAGCTGATTATTTCCCGGTCTGACCACATTTCAGGGTGGAACTATGCTTCAAAGTCAAAGTTTCTGCGGAACATATTATCGCTCGAAAGAACTAACGTTACAGCAACAACGTGGAGCCGGATGTTGCGCTGACGTCACCCATGTTTGCCTGAACGCAGTCAGGCGTAACGTTAGTTTTACACACACACACACGCGCGCGCGCGCTTTTCACTCATTCGGGGTTACCTGTCTCGCGGCCGTGAGCGTGCCGTCAACATCAAAGAGGCAGAGCGTGCTGGAGTCTGCAGAGCTGTCAGTCATCTCGTCTCTGACAGGCCGTGTGTTCTCAGAGTACAGCGAGATCTCGGTTTATATCCGCAGACTTTCTTGCTTTGCTGCCAGTATTTCTTCCACTTCTCGCGGCAGTATCATCCGGCTGCACGAGCGCTGCGCATTTCAACAAGCAGACTACAACCAAGGACTTTTCTGCTGCTGCTTCTTCTTCGAGGTTTCACGGCAGCTTGTGTCCTTGGTGTTGCATTACTGCCATCTTCTGGAGTTAGTCAAATTACATCAGATCCCTTGCAGGCAGATCTCACAGCAGTCCTGTCCTTGTAAGACAGCTGACTTCACACTTTCTGCTTTGTGCCCTTTAAACCTGCCCCTGATGTCCCCGGTGTGTCCGTCCCGTCCATCCTGTCCTTTCTTTCTGCAGTTAACATGTTGTTCTGTTTCTGGTACCTGACAAAGTCCCGTTCAGGTTACTGGGTCCTGTTCTCTGCCCTCTCCATTATCTCCTGATCCCAGTGCCACTCTTTGTTCATTTCCTTCCACGCAAAACCATTTCCCTCTAATTTTAAAAGTTTAATTATATAAATCTTTTTTTTTTAACTGCTTGTTTGGCTAGTTCATTCATTTGCGCTCATTACCCACAATGCCCACGTGAGCGGGAACCCAAACGAGTGTCTCGCTCATGAGTGCATTTCCCTTATGTCAAATAGTAACTTAGGCATTGGTGATTGCTGGATGTATCTAGCTTTATGCTCTACAGAGCAGATGCTAAGTTACTGAGGATCAGAGCTCTGTTGCGTTTGGCTTGTTCGACCCATTTTAAATCCATCCAACTGGCGTACAACCCCTCTGTGTTGAGACTCTGTGGCGAGGAACCTCAGCCGCAGAGCCGGTGCTGTCTGTTTTGGGATATTAGACATACTCTGTGCATTTACTTTCTCTATAACGAAATAGCTCTTTTACTAAATCCACACTTTTTCTCTCTTGCCTTAACTTTAAGTAACTTTAAATCTACCGCCTGCGGTTCTAGTACCCGCGCAGGGGTTGCAGGCCACATGGCCGTCGGACAGGAGCTGCCAGGTACCTCGCTGCTGCATTTTCTGTCCGGCCGAAACTTAATTTTACTGCTCCCTCCTTCTCCCAGCAGGCCTGTATGGAGAACATGTGAAAAGTATTACACATTATGTTTAGGAAGCAGGAAAAACTACTCTTGGTTTATCCGTAACAGTACGTCCATGTTAGTTCTCCAGAATTGGATTCCTGTTATTGTAAATCTCTATTTTAATTCCATTGTTGTCTCAATAGTGTTGGAATGGTTTGTACTGTTGTGGACATGTAACGACATAATCTTCAAAGACTGATTATTATTGTCATTTGAAATATTATCCAGCTCTAACAAACATTTTGTGCTTCTCGTTAACAGCAGAGATAGAGGAAGATTCATTTCAGAGATGGGTTGATAGGACTTTTCACTGGTGGTGGTGTTACACAGACCGGCATTATAGTGAAATCTTAGCCTGTTTGTAAATGTTGGCAAAACTTTAGAAATACCTCTCAATAATGCGGTCACTGCTAACTACAAATCAATAATTAGGTAGCTTGGCTCCGTACAAAGTTCACAGCAGATGGATAAACTGTTTATTATTACAGTTCGAAACACTAGATACTTATAAAATAGTTGTATTTTCGCTGTTTGTTGTGGATTCAACAAACTATAGCTACACCAGTCTTTATGTCAAGCTAAGCTAACAGTCCAGCTCTGCGCAGCACCATAGTGGTATTGATCTAATTGTCTGTGTCTTTTCATATAAAAAATAAAACTACAAACTGTATGAAAAGTTGTCCTGCAAAATGTATTAACAAGACCTTTCTGTGGCTTTCATCTTGTTCAGGATGTGTTAGAAAAAGAATGGTTTGACTCTAAGGTAGCTTTCCTTATAGGCCGTAGATTGTGACTTAGAGTAGAGTGTGCGCTGCGTCAGGGTCGCCTGCTGTTATGTTGTTAATGTTGTCGGATTGACTTGGAGTGCTTAACTTTGTGGGGGGTAGATTTGCAACAAACCTCTTGCTCCAACAAAGGGGGAAACATTTTGCTGAAGTTTTTCTTTGACATGTATTTGCCAGCAGCGCCTCCAGAAAGGTGACCCATCTACTAAATGCATGGGTGAAATAAAGACAATAGATTCGATCACCCTCCATACACTCCAACCATTTACCCTACTTAAGGAAATTGTTGCTCTTATTTACATCACATGTAAAAAAAACAATGGTTACCCAGTTACACCAGTGTATGTGATGAAAGACTAGCTTCAGGCCAACAAAGGAGTGGAGATGGTTCATAAAACAAATCTGTCATGAAACAATTGAGGACTAATCTGCTGTGCACCCATGGGCAAAGAGTATATGTTTTATTTGAGTTTTATTTCACTAGAATGTGTTATTTATAGTGAAATCTATAATTTATCTTCCAGTCCACTTCATAAGGCTTTAAGCTGCTTGCACACTTCCCAGACAAACACAGACACAGACTCTTTATTTTGGTGTGGAACCAAGACACAGTATTTTGTTTTTAGAATGAATTCTTCTAATTATTTTTATTGTGTTTTCCAGTTGTAGCAGGAATATATGAGCCCGCACAGTACCATTCTTCATATTCGTCACATCCTCGCTGGAGCCAATCAACACCAGCGTTTTTGCATCCATCAAACTCGAGTCTTCTGTGTTACGTTCCTGTGACCATTCCTGCCATTTTTTCTTTTCTTCTCTCCTTTTAGACCTCCATGTGGACCAGGTGCTTGCATTGAACAAATCGGTGCACTTTATTTATCTTTACTTTTTTTTATCCTTTTAATGATTTCAGTCATCAAGTTGACTTTGTTTCACGTTTGACTATTATAGAAATGTTTTTTGAAAGTCATTCTACTACCAGGGGTTTTCTGTAGTTTGATGATATATTTAACATGTTGGCTGTCTGTGGTTTCTGTTGCTACCACCTACCACTGAAACCTTGCCAGCAGAAGTCTTTTCAGTCATCTGCTGCTACAGTAAAAAGTTTGGTGAAGCAGCGTTCTGTTTTTATGCACCAATGGCCTGGAACAGACTTCCTTTACAACTAAGCGAAGCTACGCCTATAGATAGTTTTAAGAAGCAGCTCAAGACCTACTTTTATGCTCATTATTTATTATTTGTGTTATTTCTCTGCAACCTTTTTCCAGTTTTAATACCTGTATTTTATGTATGCAAGGTGCTATATTATTATTATTATTATTAGTCCTTTGTTGCCGGATTAACACATTTTCTAACACGTGCATGCACCATTATGGTCATTCATTCAATGATGATTGTAGAGAAGAGAAATGTGAAACATCAATCAACTAATTTTGTGTAATGCTTACAAATAGATCAGCATTCACTCACACACCTCCATGTATTCATCCTCTCGCTTTTTAAGTTACAGGCCTGCACAGAATAAATCGCTCACAATCAGCGGGCGCTAATATTTGACCACAGAGGTTTTGTTAAAAATCCAAATTTTCTGTGTAACTGTTAAAAAAACTCTAGATTGGAGGCTGAAGGTTTATTCTGGTAAGAAACATATATTGTGTGGTTGATAATAAAGATGATTTATATAGCACATATCAAAAGAAGCAAGGCAGACATAAAATCATGCCTTACACACACATGTATATATAATTACATTACACAATATACCATCAAGATTATGAGAAGAAAGAAGCACAAGTCTTGTAGTCACAATTGTTGCTATTCATCATATATTCATCAGAGATCAAGGCGATGTATGGTCTGCAAGCAGGCAGTCTAAGGATAGATCTGACAGGATGTAAATATTTCTGTGTCTTCCTGTTTGTTCTTACAGGGCTGATGATACTTATCCGACTTGACTGCAGCTTGTTGTCACCCCCACCTGCTGGTGCCTGATGTCGTCCGGCGCAGTTCATCTCCAACGAGACTGGATTTCACTGCAGATCCAGAATGCAGCCTTCTCAGTTTATAGTTTACACTATGCTTTACACCGATCAGTTACCACCAGGTTTACGGTGAGCTGGGTTAATTCAATTCATTTAATCATCAAAACGCAAAAGATGTGAAGGAAACAAACCAAACAAAAGAACACCTAGAGACCCTCAAACTGGACATAAATAACCCCGCAGAAAAATAAGCCTACCTTTATTGCCAGGTGACAAAATTAAGCTCTTGGCCATGATTTTGTGGACTTTTTGTTTTGATAAGACATATCTGTCTCTCTTACAGTAAATTATGCAAAGTACAGCGCTTACTCTCCAGGTTTTTGTGATTGGTTACTGTATTGATTTTAACCTAACATGCACACCCTGCCTATGAATGTTAAAACACCCAACGTTGTTTGCGGTAACTGAAGCTCATTGCTTTACTATTTGGTTTGGTTTTGGAACCATACTATCACAGAGGCATTTATGTCTTGTACATCACAGACATCTTATATTTCACTTTACAGCAGGTAGCCATTTATTTATTGTCCTAGTATGTCATCAATATTATGATATATGTATATTCAATTAAAAACGCACACACACAAAGTACTTTTCACTATTAATTTTTCATTTCTGGCCACTTAAGTTGTATTTTGAAGGGGGACTAAATCCGGAAGTCTTTTCATTTTCTGCGCCCGTTATAAACAAATGAGCTGTTTTGGTTGTGACTCCGCAGAAGTTGCGTTTGTAGGTGAGTTTGCAACGCAGCTGGTTCAGCGAAGCGACGTGGAAGCGGTCCTGTAACGTTAGTCGCATCATTTAGACAACAAAGCGTCCAAAAACCGCACGAACTTCACGCAGCAGCAGCAGCAGCAGACAAAACGCGTTCGACTCCCCGCAAACAAAAGACTTTTCGCGCCGTATGTTTAAAAGCCCGGTTCAACCAATCAGCGTACGCGCGACGCGGTCAAACGTGATGTCTTGATCGGATGTGCGGCGACCAATCGCAGCGGCGCGTCCGTCTTGTGACAGACGTTCAAATTTAAATGCGTGAATATGGCCAATGGGCGGGGAGGATGGGAGGAGCTGTGGAAGCACTTGTAGTCAAGTTAGTTTGGCCTCACAGACGGTGACAAAACAGTTGCGCCTTCTTCCTTATTCAGTCGTTTACAACTTGTCTTGTTGAGAACAGGTAAGACTCCGAAGATTTTGCATTTGTTTTAAGCTAGCTGTGTTTTCTGAAGTCAGCGTTGTATTATTTGGTGTTTTCGCGTGATGTCTAGGACGATAAAAAAAAAAAATTCGTATTCGTACATATTGATCGTTAACAACTAAAGCCTATTAGTGAATTAAGTCGTTTATATGTTAACGTCGGTGAAAATCACAATGTTGTCCGCAATGTTTATGGTTTGCGGTTAATCCAACCTTACAAGCGGTGAAGTTGTTGCTCTCTTTCTGTTGCTGTGTGTTTTTTAACGTTATCGTTAGTGCGCAACATGCAGTTCAAACGCCATTTGGTTTGGTAGCTTAGCGTGCTACACGACGGTAGTTCCCAGATTTAAAGATTGAATGAAATCGGAGTGGGGTTTACGCCACCGGCACGGTTAGTTGCACTGTAATTAAAAAGCAGGGAGGTAACGTTAGTCAAGTGAAATAAAAGCAATAGCTATTAAGTGACTTTGTTGGTTAAGCTTTTGGCGCAGTTGAGTTTAGGCGGGAAGATACAAAATGGAGTCGCGTCTTTTTGTCCCAGAGAAGCAGAAATCCGATTAGAGCCTTAAAACACCCGTGAGCACCGGTTTGCCCTATTTGAGCTACAATAAATGTTACTGTAATCACCGTAACGTTACTCGAACAAATGCTTGGGTCGACATTCATTTAGTTTTAGTTACACTTAGTTCACATTGTGTTAACTTTTGGTTATTGTTCCGATAATACAAGCTAGAGATACGTTAGTGGAACTTAACGTTATAACGTTGACTTCTTGCCAATATCGACTAAATCGGTCGGTTTTGTTACTCGCGTTTCATGGGTTTTTTTAATTTTTTGCCATTGTTTCTAGATCAATCGCAGCCATGACAAAGGACCCAAATAAGCCAAGAGGAAAAACATCCTCCTATGCTTTCTTTGTTGCGACGTGCCGCGAGGAGCACAAAAAGAAACACCCTGGGACCAGTGTCAGCTTTTCAGAGTTTTCCAAGAAATGCTCTGAGAGATGGAGGGTGAGTTGACGTCTATTATGAATTATCAATTTCTTAAGACTTGTGTTTGACTGAAATGTATCTAGGCTTTGACTTGCAAAAATAAGATTAAAGAAACGGAACCAAAAATAAATGTGGTGTGGGAGGTGGCATTTATAGTTGTGTAGCTGCTTTGATGTCCCACTTGTACCCACTTCCTGCATGGTCATCTGCAGTTTCCTTTACTTGTAAATAAGTGGAAAGGGGGGAAATTACTATTATGTGCAAGTATCCATGCCTGCGTGTCTCAAAATGTCTATACTCTGTACAGACCTGTGGAAGTAAAGTGTATTTTTTTTTTTAGGAGAATCACAATCTTAAGGTAACTGAACTTACGTGTGTGTGATTTGTAGACCATGTCAGCCAAGGAGAAGGTGAAGTTCGAGGACATGGCTAAGAACGACAAGGTCCGTTATGACAGAGAGATGAAAACATACGTGCCTCCTAAAGGTACCGCGAAGGGCAAGAAGAAGAAGGACCCCAACGCACCCAAAAGGCCACCGTAAGTCTTGGACCTCCATCACATCTCCCATGTCAGGGCTTTTAAAAATTAAAGACGACTTGTAGCAGTTTTTGTGCATGAAACCATTCTGGCGCATTCTGATATTAGCCTTTTTTTTTAATATATATATCTTTTTTCCCTTCCAGTTCTGCATTCTTCGTGTTCTGCTCTGATCACCGTCCCAGGATCAAGGAGGAAAATCCCGGTATTTCCATTGGTGACATCGCCAAGAAGCTTGGCGAGTTGTGGTCTACACAGGGTCCCAAAGACAAGGCTCCCTATGAGGCCAAGGCTGCCAAACTGAAGGAAAAATATGAGAAGGTATGTTTTCTGGTGTAATTGCATGGTATCAGTATGGCCGAGTGACTTTACTTTAAGGATGCATCTTACACTTTTCACTATATTCTGTTCAACATCAACTACAGTCATAATGTATCCATGGTTTTATTTTATAAAATATCTGACCGTGCTGCGTGGTATAAAGAGGTAAATCATTTTCCCTTTTTAGGATGTTGCTGCATACCGCGCTAAATCGGGTTCAGGGAAGGGTGATACTGGTAAGAAGGGTGGCCCAGGCCGGCCCGCTGCCAAGAAAGCGGCACCAGTTGACGACGACGATGACGACGATGAAGACGACGACGATGAGGAGGAAGATGATGATGACGAGGATGATGATGATGACTAAGCAGTTTATATGTTAAAGGATGTGAATTTTGCAATGCATTGTTCAGCTTAACGTGTGTTTTGTTTTTGTGGATGATTCCAACAATATAGTCTGCTGTCCCTGTTGGTCTGCCTCTGTAGGATACCAGACCTGTATTCCTTTTTTCAAATTCAGGGATTTAGTTTTTATTTGTCACTTAGTCCCCTTATGAATTTTTATAAATTTTTTTTCTTTTTTTTTTTTCCTGCTGAACTGGGGTTTGTTACATCGAAGATCCTCGTTTTCTAATTGGGCAGCCAGATATGAATTTCCTGTGATAAGGACTGAAAATGCCTGTACAGGCAGTGGACAGCAGCAAATCAGTAAGGTGGTGTGTTTGGTTTTTTTTTTTTTTGTTTGTTTTTTTTTAAATAAAACTTAAACTTATTGTTTCTGGAAGCACTGCTTATGTTCGGTTTAGTAGTGCAGTTTCTTCACTGTCATTTTACTACCAGGGGTTGTCTGTAGTTTAATTAAAAATGTTGCCAGCCATTTTTAAATGTGGAACGTTGAAAGCTTTTCATGTAGAATGATTTTCTTTTGTAATAAAATTTTGTATATTATGTGTGTGTTTGGGGTCTTTAATAGTCTGAAGTTGGATATTAAGTCGAGAGGGAGGTATTGATTGGTTCATTAAAATAAACTATTCTATTTGAAGACAGTATGGTCTCCAAATTGTTTAAGGTACAATATACTTATAAAATGTTTAAGTATATTAAATAGGGTGCAACTAGACTGTCTGTCCACTCAAATGAGTGGGCTAACAAGTTCATGTAGTTGGTAAAGCTCGCTGTTTAAGCATCAATGGAGAAAATCCTTGACAGTGATTTTTATGAAATTACTTACGACAAACGTGTTAATTTTGAAGATGTCAAGTCATTATGCCGTCTGCTTTGGTGCCAATCATCTCATTTCCATGCTGGGAGATTTTTGTAGGGTAAAGTTCATCTATATTTTAAGTACTTTAATTAGGGTGTGTGGTAGCTATAACTATGTACTGCCTTGTATTTACCCCCAGTAACAGTAGAATGATAAAGGGCTGGAAAGTCAAGAAGTTAGCGGTGGATAAAAAGTCATGTACTTAGTGGTTCATGGCCCAGTTTCACTAGATATCAGGAAAAACTGTCGGTGGTTAATAGATCCAGCTTGGGGATCAAGTCATGTGGATTAGGTATTTTATGTGTGTTGTTTCTTTGGCCTATAACATACAAAGTATTTGTCCAATAGATTAGTGTCATGTTATCTAAGTAGTCCACATTTATTTTATTTTGAGGTGTCTATTTTCTGTATATTTCTACTACACTCCATTTCAGAGGGAAGCGATGCACTGGAATTATGAAAAAGTCATGTATTGCAGTAAAAAGTACAAGACCTGCCTCCTCCTTTCTTGTTTCAAGATTCAGACACTCTTTTACAAAAAAAAAATTTAAATCATATTTCGTCAAACTGGAGATTGGTTGAAATATTCTGACAGTTTTGCAAAATGACAAATAGGACTTAATTTACAGAAAGAAATGTCTTCATGTTGCAGCTGTTTTTAACTTTTAACGTTTGTTTACAAGAAATCTCCATGGTGCCCTTTAAGTATATTGTGCTAATAATACTTTCGTGTTATTAGTTAAATAAAATTGACCTTAAACCACCAAAAACGAGTGACCACGGCTGGATTCCTCTAATTTAATCCTACATCATGCTGGACAGAGGCAGGAGAGGAAGACTCAGCCTACCTGACACTCCGGACAGCCAATAGCTGACTAAAATGATCAATCCCGCGGACCAATCACTGCCGCCTTTACCGCCCACCTCACGCGGTGGAAGGTGAGCAGGGAGCATTTCAGCACCTGGGAGCTGTCCGTTGTGCACGAGCCGGCTGACAACCGACGGTAAGAAGAGACAAACAAACACAGATCCGCACCCGCACTGTGGCGTGAAGGAGCCGCGAGGACGCACGCGGCGTCAGACCCGCGTTCCGTTATCGCCAGCCCGCCGCGCCGCGCCGCGCCGTCTCCAGACGAACCACATCTGCGACACTCAAGCGCCAGTTTCCACACGGATTAGTTAATACCGCTGAAACCTGTTGATGTCACCTGGGCCTTGTTCAAAATCTAAAAAAAGGAAACATCAATGTGGTGGCAACAATTCGGGTGATGAGAAGAGCCGGTTAGTTGCTTCCAGTTTCCAGGTTAAGCGTTTTGACGAGCGTTTGTTTTAGGTTATTGGATGATTATTGTTGCTATCAGGTCTGAAACGAGGCATTTGTGTTAGTAGTTTGGTGTGAAGCGAGAGCCTGACTTACACCAGCACCAAGTGAAGGGAGCACGGAAAATAATACGTCTAAAACCCGCCTCCTTTATGTACTCAGATAAATCAGTCTGGTTGAATCAATGTTTAATGTAGAGGTGTAATAAATTTTCCTTACCTACCAAGTTCGCCTGAAAACGAACCGAACCGGAAGTGACATTACCCTCAGTGGAGACCTGTGTCAGGCCGATGGTGACTAGCTGGACATCAATATTGTCTCATCTGAGTATGTGCACAATTATTTTAATAGAGCAACACGTATTTCCACGTACTGTTTCGTTTTGTTTCATTCTCTGAGTGTGTCTGTAGAGAATAAGCCATTTAAAGATGACACGTCTTGATTGGTCTCCTGGGAGCAAATTTAGCTTTAATAGACTCTTGTTTTTTTTTTTTTTTTCACAGCAAGACATGTCGACATGTCAAAGCAGGAAAAGCGCCACTGCAATTAAGTGTCCAGAGCTTCCTGGACACTTAATAGTCACAATGTCTGCTGTGGGAAAAAAAAAAGGAGTAATTGTGCACAATATAGGGAAAAATAATGGATGAATTGATGGTTTTGTCTTAATCTTGCTGAGAAAGTAGCCATTTCCCTGACACCACGCATTTACACCAAGCATGTCCAAAGTGCTGACTGTGTGTGTGCAGAGAGAGAGACAGAGAGAGAGAGAGAGGTTGGACCTAACAGGCTGGTTTATTCACACATTACTGAATGAGTAGAGCACTTTGACTGCATGAACCTGTGCTCCTAAATCCAAACCCCGCAAGATAAAGATAAAGGAAAAGACGTAACATTAGAAGAAGTACTGTTTCAAAAATGTAATTATGGGACGCCCAGAAAGGTCCACTTTAACATAACACGTTCCCCCCTCAAAGTCAGAGAGCAGCTGCGGATTGTGGGTTGCCGGGTCGCGGTGAGAGATGGGCTGACATTGTGTGTTGAATGTGTTTCATAGACAATCTGGCAAACACGTCAGACAAACATCCAAAACTTGGATCCATGTATGACGATTACAGTTTGAGGGCCATGCAAATTACGGGAGTTTCCCGAAAGGAAAGAACAAATACAGGTATGATGTGCAACTGCATATCAGACAATCTGCACTGTACAGGAAGAATCCCTGTTTCCCTTCTTTCAGCGGCGATTTTATGATGCCAAAAAAAAAAATACAACAAAACCTTTTATTTTGAAAGTCTAAAAAATGAAATGAATGAACAAGCATAATCAAATATGACATCCGGGTCACAGTTATTCCCACAGTTTTTAGAACTTAAGATGTTTCTTTTATCATTTCTAAAAGAGAAATTAGAGGCAGCCGCAGCTTAGAGGTCGAGCGGGTCGATCAGATACAATGAGAAGATCGGCGGTTCGATCCCTGGACGCGTGTCCAAAGTGTCCTTGGGCAAGATACTGAACCCCAAAATTGCTCCCAGAGGCTGCGCGCTAGAAAGATTTAACGATTCTCTTAGCCGAAGATCCTTTTGTGTTATTTTGGTTTGGTCATGAGCAAACTAACCAAAGAAATTACATCTTTTTAGGGCTCTTTGTTTCGAGGATGTGTAGCTCCTGGAATGTGTGAAGTACCACCTTTCAGACGCCGTTGCCAGTTCAATTAGTATTCAGCAGATAAGCAGTAGGCTAGTCTTAGCCAATCACAGCAGAGATTAATTAAATCCTGTCTTTCTCTTTAATCATCTTATCCTCTTGAACCTGTGGATCAACATAGTGTGTTAGTATGTTGTGAGTGTTACAATCAGTGTTTCAATCCTTAACACATATTGTTGAGAAGTGTGACAACTGATCTTTAGACCCTGTTTAAAAGTCTAAAGACTCGGGGAAGGTCAATTATTTATTACTTAAGTTCTTTGCAAGAATCTAAATGTGCTCATTATGGTCGTTCATTTGTCATGAACATGTGTTTTGGGGGAGTGGCTTTGCAGGGAGGCCTGAAGGGAGGGGGTGGGAATTAGTTTTTCTGTTCCTTGCAGGTACCCCAGCGTTAAAACATGACACGGTAAGCGTCTGCGTGTGTTTGTGTGTCTCTAGGCGAAGATGGCCAAGGTGAAGCAGGTGGGCTTGCTGGCAGCAGGCTGTCAGCCCTGGAATAAAGATGTGTGTGCTGCTAGTGGAGACCGATTTGCCTACTGTGCTACTTTGGCCATATACATCTACCAGGTGAAATACGCGCTGAGATGGCATTATGTGTGCTTACCTGCTGGAGCAGCTCTCACAGGCTGTACCTCTGTCATTTTACTGTTATTAACAGTGTTCGACTCACCACACGGGAAATGTGAGGTCACTGACAAAATACGAATGGTTGAGCTAATACGGTGTACGCAGGGTACCCAAAGAAATAACAAATAGAGTTGTTTAAATCATTCAAAAACAATACACTGCAGCTTTTCTTTGTTTAGTCCTTTAGTTTGAAGTGCCTGCAGTTCTAGACAGAAATGAATCACTGCAGTCTTAGTTCAACTCATAATCAGAGCTGTTTGTTTCCCTTCATAAAATTCCTCGTCACTCTCTCCCTGTTGTAGTTGGACCAGCAGTACAATGAATTTAAGTTGAGGTCCATCATGTCAGAACACAAGAAGACCATAACAGCCATCAGCTGGTGTCCTGACAACCCCGATCTGTTTGCGTCGGCGTCTGCCGATAACCTGCTCATCGTGTGGAACGTAGCAGAACAGAAGGCTGTAGCCAGACTGGACAATACTAAAGGTGGATGGATAATCTACACCAGGTTTTCTTGGCGCACTGGAGTGTTTTTAGAGTGGGTGTTATTGCAATTCCTTCAATAACGTGTCACAGCGTCTCCCCTTCTTTCCCAGGTGTCCCTACCTCTGTCAGTTGGTGCTGGAACTCGACAGACGGAGTGGCGTTTGTCTCCCAGCGCGGTCCTCTGTATATCTGGGTCTATGGAGGTCCTGACCGCGGCGTCACAGTGCATAAAGAAGCCCACTCCTTCCTGTCTGATATCTGTCTCTTCAGATGGCACCCTACCAAGAAGGGCAAACTGGTGTTTGGACACACAGACGGAAGTTTGTCTATTTTCCAACCAGGTGCGGAGGCTCATTAAACATCCCTACGCATGCATTTGTGTCTTTCACGGGACAGTTCTTGTGACTGACATCCATGTGCCCAATCATAACATTTGTCACACATGTCTAACCCTGCTATTCTCTTCAGGTTCCATAAGCTGAGATGTCTTCATGAATCTGTCCTCTCTTGTGTAGGGAGTAAAAGCCAGAAGCATGTGTTGCGTCCAGAGTCACTAGAGGGGACAGACGAGGAGGACCCAGTCAGCGCTCTGGAATGGGACCTTTTGTCAACTGACTATTTACTAGGTTAGACAAAATGTTAAGAATATCAGCAGGATTTTGTTAGCTGAAGTGATCTGAACTTAAAAGAAAAAAACTTTACAATAAGAAACACAGAACAGTCAAGCAGCTTTTTGTTTAATGGTGCAGTTATTGCCAGTGTCTGCTGAGTAATTACAAGTTAGTACCATAAAAACATGCGCTAGTAGTCAAGTGGACTCTTCATGTAAACCCATATAGTTATTATTGTAAAACTCTCTGTGACTATAATTAAAACCACAGATGCTAAATGATCAGAATCAGAAGGAGGTTTTTAAAAAAGATTTATTTATCAAAAATAATAAAAATAACAATGGAACAACAACAAATATGTGCAATGTAATGTGTATGATGAACACTCTCTCTCTCTCTCACACAGTGTCTAACCTCCATAATGGGATCAGGCTGG
The DNA here is from genome assembly GCF_021292245.1 of Micropterus dolomieu. NCBI lineage: Eukaryota > Metazoa > Chordata > Actinopteri > Centrarchiformes > Centrarchidae > Micropterus > Micropterus dolomieu. The sequence goes on from NC_060153.1 coordinate 30,716,918, forward strand.
TGGACAGTGCGGCCTTGGCTTGTATTACGTCTTTCTGCTTCCCCTCAGCTGCTGCATCAGTTCAGTGTCTGGCCTGGGTCCCCTCTGCACCGGGCATGTTCATCACCGGAGGTAAAAGCTGTGTGTTTCTGTGTGGGATGTGTCTATAATCTGGGTTCCCTTCTGCTGCGCAGCTGCAGGTTAGACTTGCCTTTCAACCTCCGGCATACCAGCCAGCTGGTACGTGGGACCTGTCGTTGCCAAAGTGCCATCTGTTTATGTATAGATGCATTCTTCCTTGCATATCAATGAGTACATCTGGCTGCCTAAAACCACAATAACACTTAGAATTGTAGGGCTTTAAGATAGCAGATGCAGTTCATATTCAGATCACCCGTGCGCTGTAAGAGGACAGGTTTACTGACCAAGAAAAATATTAAATACATTTGCAGTATGAAATGTTTTAACTGGTCTGTGTTTGTCTGTCTCTCAGACTCCCAGGTTGGAGTGCTGAGGGTCTGGAATGTGTCTCGCTCCACTCCTTTGGACAGCTTTAAACTGAAAAAGACCGGATTTCATGCTTTGCATGTCCTCAACTCCCCTCTTGCCAAGAAAGGTAAAATTTAGAATAAAACCTTTTGGACTTACAAATGCTGCATAAATCCTTGTATCAAAATCCCCTCAAGGACAAGAAGTGTGTGTGTAAATGTTCCGTATTTGTATAGCGCCTTTCTAGTCTTTTCAACCACTCAAAGCGCTTTTTCCACTACATCTGCATTCACCAGTCACACACTGAGCCTAAGTGCTCAAACAGAAACTATCATTCACACTCATTCATACACTGGCAGAACAGCCGCCAGGGGCAATTCGGGGTTCAGTATCTTGCCCAAGGACACTTGGACATGCAGCCTGGAGGAGCCGAGGATTGAACCGCCGACCTTCCGATTAACAGGCAACCCGCTCTACCTCCTGAGCGTGTGTCAGCCACCGAATAACAACAGAAAAGACTGAAATCTATTTTTTTTGACGTATTGTGTCTGGATATATTGCGGCCATTCAAACACTGAGCAGTAGTTTGATTCATTTGTATCACGTAAAAGATTCTCTTCCTTAAGATTTCTAGAACAACACACCAGGTATGTTCTCCTTTCTGTGGCTCTCTCTGCAGCTCAGAGTTCCTGTTCACCCAGTAAAAGTCAGCACACCAGTTCCACCAGTGAGGCGGTACCTCCCCCAACCCTATCACAGAACCGGTCCTTCTCTCTGCCTCCAGGCCATGCTGTGTGTTGTTTCATGGATGGAGGGGTGGGACTTTATGACATGGGGGCCAAGAAGTGGGACTTCCTTCGAGACTTGGTATTATTACAAGAACATACTTTGTAAAGTCAACAAAGTTTACAGGTCCGCATGCTTAAACATGACGGAATGAACAAAGCAACAAAAGGAGATGATTTGTACTATGAACTTCTGACTTCATTACTCTTTCTCTCTCTTTTTTATACTGTATTGTATTCCAGGGTCATGTAGAGACGATCTTTGACTGTAAATTTAAGCCAGATGATCCCAACCTGCTGGCAACCGCTAGTTTTGATGGAACCATCAAAATCTGGGACACAAACACACTAACAGCTGTTTACACCTCCCCCGGCAACGAAGGCGTGGTCTACTCCCTGTCCTGGGCTCCAGGTAGATTAACTCCACTTCCACACATACATGCACATGCCCGCATACAGCCCACACAAAAAAGTGTGTGCAACCAGGAAGAACTGCCCCGGAAAATGACTTGCAATGTACTGTAGGTGACTTAAACATGCGTGACAAAACGTTCCAACTAACAAAAGACAAGTTCAGACACAAACTGGTCAGGTACAGTTCTGGGAAAAGGTTTTAGGCAGATGTGGAAAAAATGTTACGTAAGAGTGCTTTCAAAAAAAATAAGTGATAGATTAACAAAATACAAAGTGAGTGAACAGAAGAAAAATCTAATCAGTATTTGGTGTGACCACCCGTTGCCTCAAAATTGCATCAGTTCTTCTAGGTACAATTGCACAAAGTCAGGGATTTTGAACAGTACTTTATAAAACCTGGGTCAAGACATCCCACAGGCTCATTTCCATTTTTATGCTGATGATGCCATTATTTATTGTAAGGCTGCTACTTTACATCAAGCTTTTTCTTATTTACAATCTGCTTGTAACCTTGTTCAGGTTCAACTGTATCAGCTAAAGCAAGTCTTGAATGTTGAGAAAACTAAGATTATGCTTTTTTTCAAAATCTAAGACGTCTCTGGTATTTTAACCATACATGGTGAGCAGATCGAACAAGTCCGATTGTACAAATATTTGGGTATATTAATTGATGATCAGCTCTCTTTGAAGTCGCATATTGATAAACTGGTACAAAAGCTCAAACTAAAAATAGGATTTTATTTTAGAAACAATTTTAGCTCACAGCTTAACAAATTGGCTCACTTTTATTTAGAAGTCTATGTTGCATATGCTCCCCTCTTGTCTTTGCACTTATATATGATGCAACATAAGTTCCTATAATTTGCGCTCTGCTAACTTGTATTTGTTATCTGTAGCTACGGGCCGTACAGAGCTCGGTGAGAAAGCCTTTAGTTATGCTAATGTCGTTTGTTTATGTATCGTAAGGGTCTTGTTAATTGTTCTTTGTTGTTGTGTGTAGTGTGCTTTGTCAATATGCTGTTATTTTTGTCCAGGTCTCTCTTGGAAAAGAGGTTTTAAATTTCATCTGGATCATCTGGTTAGATAAAGGTTAAATAAATTAAATAAAAAATAAACAATATGGTACAAATGACTTCTAGTCCCATCCCAACAAAAGGGTATCATCTGTTTTCATGTGAAAGTAACTGACCTTTGTGTGTGTTTTGAAGGAGACCTGAACTGCATAGCAGGGGCGACGTCTCGTAATGGAGCGTTCATCTGGGATGTCAGGAAAGGGAAGATAATCACCCGCTTTAATGAGGTTACTATGACTTTCAGTACAAAATGACTTGGAAAGTGATTCTGTGTATAACGAATATATGGAAATCACCAGGGGATCACTTAGATTAGTCAAATAACAACTTGAAATATGGCTGCTGTCTCCCCTTTTATTGTACTGACGATTAAAAAAAAACATGTATTGTTTCCATACTTATTATTCTTGCCAAACATGTGACTCCAGCTTATTAAAAATGAATGGTTTGATGGTTTCTGCAGTGACCACCTCTCTGTCTTCCTCCAGCACGGTAAGAACGGTATATTCTGTATATCATGGAGCCATAAGGATTCCAAGAGGATTGCTACCTGTAGCGGAGACGGATTCTGGTACGTTTTCTTCGGCCCTGATAGACCTCTATAAAAAAAAGCATACTGTTTGTCCTTTATAGAGAGCCTTACGTGGGTTATGTTGTTTTGACAACAGTATTATCCGGACCATTGATGGTAAAATCCTCCATAAGTACAAGCATCCTGCTGCTGTGTTTGGTTGTGATTGGAGCCAGAACAACAAGTAAGACTTCACTCCGTCTTCTTTCTCAGTATGGGGTCGGTATTAGCTCAGTCAGTTGGGACTTGGCTTGCGAACCAGACAGTCCCTGAACCCCTAAGAGTTAAAGAACATTTTAAATTATATTTTAAAAACATTGTGCTGCACCTGGGCACATATGGCAGACACATTGATTAATGCTTTACTTTACTTGCACTTTAAAAACAAATTTATTTTTAACAGAAACAACATATTTAAATGCAATTACAAGATAGCACTAGATAAACATGCAAAAAGAAGGCTAATGCAAGTGTGGCGAAATGTGGTCAGCACCTCGGTGTCACAAATTTGTCTTTTGCGAGAAAGGGTGGAGATAAGTGTAGATGGAAGAGGAGAACAGAGAGGAAATAACCCACAGCAGAGCAAGGGGAGTATGACATGACACACATGAAGTGAACAGTCAGTGCGAGCGCACCAAGAACACTGCAAAATCACACTATGTCTACTGCAATGTAACACTGCCAAAAACAAAAACATGTGGCCTGCCTCTTTCTTTCTCTTTGTAGGGATATGATAGCTACAGGCTGTGAGGATAAGAACGTCCGTGTGTACTACCTGGCCACCAGCTCGGATCAGCCTCTGAAGGTCTTCACTGGGCACTTAGCTAAAGTATTCCATGTCCGCTGGTCCCCACTCAGAGAGGGAATACTGTGCTCTGGATCAGACGATGGGTGAGTGTTGACACACACACACACACACACACAGACAGCTGACGGTATTGATTCACTAATATGAAACGTGTAATTAATGTGGAGGATGTAGCCCGCTGTTACAAATAAAGGTAGGATTTTTGCAGGTTTTGCAGAGTTGACATAGAAACTCTAAATTTCCAAAACAAATGTCTATCAATTATTTCTCCCATATTATTATTTTTTTTATTGTGAAGTCATTTTTCTGCTGTCCAGAGTTTTATGAGTATGTTTTATTGTGTGTCACAATATTTTAATTTCTAACACCCGATCCCAAATGTGTCTTTCAAAAACATTTCAAAACTCTTGGCAGGTCTTAACATTAGACAACAACCATCCATTATTTTAGATGCTGTTTATTTACATCGGTAATGTTCATAAACATGCCTTTATTTTTTAGGATGATCTGTTGATAAACACAAAAAATAATTATTAATAACTCAAACTCTGTGGTCACATATATGAATACATATAAAAATATATAACTATAACCTTTATTTATTCAGGGGAGCTTCACTGAGAGGAAGCCTCTCTTTTGCAGGAAGGTCACATTCACACCTGGAACAACCGCAGCCTGGTCTGCTGGCCACTAAGCATGTTGGGGTTATGGGCCTTGCTCAAGGGCACCTCAGTGGTGGTAAATGAGCGTGGTTTACTTTCCACACCCAGATTTTATCCTCCCGGTCACAAGCTCGCTTCTCTAACCTTTGGGCCACCACTGTCCGTATATAATAATTATATATTTGGGAAGAAAACAAGAATCAGGCTTTTTGTAATCATTTGAAACAAATTCAGAAAGAAATCCTCCTGTTTCTCCTGTACAGTACTGTTCGTATCTGGGACTACACACAGGATGCTTGTATCAATGTGCTGAGTGGTCACACGGCTCCAGTCAGAGGCTTGATGTGGAACACAGAGGTTCCTTACCTCCTCATTTCAGGTAATGTCACTTCAAGTACTGTCTGATTTTCCTGTTGGGATCAATATGCTGCTGGCATCCTTGCTTGTCAGTATATGTCTGGCCAATGTAGCCACCGCGTCTTTAAAAAAACACACCACATGACTCTCTAACTGTCTAATCATATAACCAGCATTGTGTCATCATATACTTAGAAATTTCAGCTTTTCAGTGACATGTCAGCTGCCACCAGTTTTGAAATGCCTTACAAAGTTGGTGGGTCTGAGGTTTATTATTTTTTATATTTCGCGTACCAATGGCTCTGTGGAATTGTATTGTAGAGCTGGATAGAGGTAAACAAGAAGGAAGCAGATCTGCGGTTAAAAGAACCTCTCGACAATGTTTAGTTGAATACTCTACTGTAACCTCTACTGAATAAAAGGTTTCACTGTTGTGACTCCTCCTGACACCACTAGTACTGTTCAAGGTGCTGACAGTAAAATGGCTCTTTAGTGCTATCTAGTGGCAGCTGAAGGGTAAAAACAACATCCACGTGGGTCTCACGTTCAGAGTTTCATTTATGTGTTTACGTGTTTAAGTGGATGGCCAGACAAATCACAGCGAGAAAATGTCTTGATGCTTGTAAACATGTTGGTAAATGTGAAGCTATACCCAGCTGACATTTCCTGTGTTCCATCCGCAATAACAATAATTAGCTTACATGACTAATGTTCCCAACAAAAGGGATCATTTATCTAAACAAAATATGTAATATCATATTTAAAACTCAAAGTGTAAAGCTATTTCCACGATTTTAAACCATTTGGCTGACAGATGATCGGCATTAAACTGTTGCAACCCCTACTGATATACTGCAGTCTACTTGTGCATATAGCCAACAATATATTACAGAGTGCATTTTCAACACAAGATAAATATGAACTTAAAGTGAAGCTACAGGAGATTTTTCTATTGCTGATGCATGACACTGTTCTATGTTAGATATAATATAGATAGGAGATGCACAATGTTCTGTAATTTATATATATGATGGGACTATACTGTCAGAGCGTGTTGTATTTAAATAGTAACATGTTGTATTTTTTTTTTTTGTAGGTTCTTGGGATTATACAATCAGAGTGTGGGACACAAGAGATGGCACCTGTCTAGATACAGTCTACGACCACGGAGCTGATGTTTATGGTAAGACAGAACCACCGGAAGAACAAGCTACTAGATTAGTAATACTGCAGGTACACGGTGGGTGCAGTACAGTAAATTAAGTGTTTTAATTGGTTTTAGAGAGACATGCTAAACTGCAGTTAGTTATTTCGCTGAACTTTGTTAATACATGCTTGCCGCCATATTTTTATGCCTCCGCCCCGGTGATGGCTGTGGCCGGAGACATTATGTTTTTTTAAGGTTGTCCATCCCACAGTTGTGATATCTCACCCCAGAATTTGGTGGTCAAAGTCGAAGGTCACTGTGACCCATACAAAGCACATTTTGGCCATAACTCAAGAATTAAGATGCTGATTATGACAAAATATCACGCAGTTCATAGGTCAACTTTTCTGTGACCTCATAGTGTCACTATGGCCACTGGCCGCTATTTAACACCAAAACAAATACAGCGCCGGGTGGTAATTCTAGTTTCTATTATGACATGTATTTACCAAACTGCGCGTGTGTCTGCAGGTTTAACATGTCATCAGAGTCGTCCGTTCACCATGGCCAGCTGTAGCAGAGACAGTACAGTCAGGCTGTGGTCTCTCACACCTCTCATCTCTCCACTGCTGCTAAACATCCTCACCGACCAGCCTTGGGAAAAGATAATAGGAAACACGGGTAAGAACAGAATCCTGAGGCCCCGTCACAGAAAAAATCGTATACTGTTGTTGAGTCTGAGACGTTAATCGTGTCGGTGGAGGAGAGAAAAACCCACCCAATTATCAGCCCAGGATAAAGATTTTGTGGACTGTGGACACAGTAAAAAGCAGCCCACCATCTAATCCTAATTATTTATTATATCATATTTCTGTAATGAGGCCTCTAATCTGTTAACCATGCTGGCTGTGTGTCTTTGCAGACACAGCTATGGTTCCCGGTTCACTGCCGCTGCTCTGCGGTAAGGTGTCTCGAGACATTAAGCAGGAGTTGGATAAACTGACCTTAGACATCAGGGCCAAGAAGCTACGCTGGTTCTCTGAATGCTTTTTGGTAACTACGTTCTGAATGCTTATATACCATTGTTGATGTTATGTGATGATATCAGTGTGATACCTTCATGTTGTCCGTGGACACAGTTCAGATGCAGTCTGTGTCTGCACTTTTTAACCGTTCATCTCACAGTATGAAACTCACAGCTAGGAAATGTCTTTGCCTAAGATTAGATGTACACACAAGCAGTATGTTTGTAGGTACACTTTACATCTAGAGTTCACTACAAAGGCCTTTGTTTTCATAACGTATTTTCATTACGTATCAGGAAATACGATGTATTTTCAACCACTTGAAACCACTTAAAATGATCATTGCTCACCGCATGTGTTTGTAGTTTTGATATATATACATATTATGAAATGATACATACATTTAAATAAGTCAATCTAAAAGGTCTCACAGATCTGCAAAACAGCAGGTACATCATTGTTACATACACATTTAAAACACTGATAGTAACCTGAAATGCTTGTGCAATGAACAGTGTTTTTCATCCGGTAATTCTTATCTTTGCGTGTGTGTGCATGCTGCTGTTGTGTGTTTCTGAACTTATTTGTCTGTACTTTACCCTGTAATAGCCTCCAGGAGGCAGCAATAACTTATGGGACTTGGTGTCGGTCATTAACGGCCAGGACGACTCACTGCTGCCAGCCAGCTACAGCAAGGGAGTGATGCACATGAAACACCTGCTCAAGTTTAAAACAGTAAGTAGCTCTGAGTCCCTGAGTCACACACAGAGAGCCCAAATCAAATCACTGAATGGCCCCTAAAGAAGAAAATGAGCTTATGCTCTTTGTAAACAATGTTATTAACCTGCTTGTTTTTCGTCCCACTAATAATTTATACATCATTCATATGCACATTCACAGGAAGTACAAATATACATACAATACACTGAATTGGCACTAAACACTAAAGTTCCTCTTATCTTATATTAATTTTGCTTCATGTGCATGTCACTAGATTAGTTATTTATTAAACCTTTATTTATCTGGGGAAGTGAAACTCAGGATGAGTATTTCATCATTTATTAGAATCAGATGACTTAATGAATATCATCATCATCATTTATATCATTAGATTGACAGATTATCAGCGTGCTTTCTTGCCGGCTTCACTCACGACGCAACGAAAAGATGTTGACACTATCGACGCAGATCACGAGCAGAGCTCCATAAAGAGGCTTGACTGTGTGTCTACACACTAACTACATTTTATTTTCAGACTGCTATAAGTACTAATTCCTCTCCTAATATTTTCTGTTTTGTTCCACAGAAGTCCCTTTAAGATGACATTAAAGTGTCTTTTATTTCATTTCATTTGTTGTATTTTCTTTCAGTCTGAAGCCCAGGAACTCACTATAGTCAAGATGTCTAAATTTGGAGGCGGTATTGGAGCTCCCAGTAAGGAGGAGAGGCTGAAAGAAGCAGCAGACATCCACCTGAGACTGGGACAGATTCAGCGATACTGTGAATTAATGGTGGAGCTGGGACAGGTACGAGCGTGTCTGTGTCTGTGTGCAACAGTTTCTCTCTCCAGAAAATATGTGATTGAAACACTTGTGAGACTCGATTAGTAGTGTTGGTACTGATCCTGCCTGTGACCTTGACCATTCTCATATTTATTGTAATTTATTTTAATATATATTTAACATGTTCTTTTAATCATTGGCTGGCTCCACCTTAGTCCATTTTGTCATTTTGTCCATGTCGAATGCAAATTATTATACTAAAATAGTAAGTGGAGGTGAAAGAAGTTGAAAAGAGAAGGCATGTAGGACTGTAGACAGCGTGGAGAGATACAGCAGGCAGGCAGCTGCAGAGACAAAAGGTTGTGGAGAGAGACATCTGGGCATCATCAAAGAGGTTCTGACAAACCAGCTTGTTCTTAGCTTGAAGTATATTTGGTGTGTAATGGTTCTATTTCTATTATGAGAACAGAATACAGAAATGAAAAGAGACAAAGGAATTATATTGACAATGCTACTGGAGAGTGAGAATTATTATCACTCTTTCAGTGGGAGAAAGCGTTAGCTGTGGCACCAGCAGTCTCAATGAAGTACTGGAAGAAACTCATGCAGAGGTAAGTCATGAAACATACATACAGCAAACAGCAAACATGTCATGTTCTGTGCCAGATGTGGTTTTCAGTCAAACTGCCAGGGTGATTGTTAAACACGGTCGCTCAGTAAATGATGGTTCTGTCTCAGTGTGTAATGCCAAAGTAAGAGCAACACTTGGATAGTACAGTGCAGTCCAATGCAATAACCTTACATAAATGCTGCTCTCATGGCCGTAACCAACTATCTCTGTAATTATTACCTAAAAAATATATATTTTTATATAAATAATTTGAATAAAAAACAAATCTCCGCTATATATAAGTGTCTGCTACTACTTAGTTGTATGGTATGTTGTGATCAAAGGTTGGCATCATCTGCTGGAGCAACTTACATTACGTAATATACATCCAGTAAGTAGGGCTGTAACCTACACACAACACTTACTGCAAGATCTGCCAACACTGTGTTTGAATACAGGTTGCACTTTCAAAGTGCACAGCCTTACTAATAGGCTGCTGGTAACACGGATGATACAAATCCACTCAGATGATTTAAGTAATCAAGTAAGTTTAAATACAGAATGGTCAACTGGTTAATGCTGCGTGCATTTTACCAGGTTAATGCCATAAATACCTGGCGATAGCCTCCCACCTGACCTACACTACCACTCAAAGCAAGCGACTACGAGTTACACCACAGGAACAGCAGCAGCAACTGCGTTCACCATCTGACCTGACAAAACTATGAGCCTCTTTGCTTTCAAAACGTTTCCAAACATATGCACACAGAATCAGTTTGGAGTTTCTGCTCTGACATTTGGCAACAATGGCAAAAATCCTTCGCGTGGCAAATAGTTTAGTACATTATAATAAAGTTACACTTTTATTATTATTTATTCACAGCAGCAGCTTTGAATAAACAATTAGCCTACCTTGCTGCAGTTACACTGTCTGTACTCTATTTAAAGCAGTGTATGCAGATGTTAATAACAACAGTGTTCACATCTAAGCTACTTTCACCAACCAGTATTAGGAGGTACTTTCTTCTGTTCAAAGGGGAAGAACTGCATTTATAAAGGCCTGAGATGTGACACATGCTTTCAAGTGGCTTTGTTGCAGTGAAAGCTGCACCTTTTCTCTCTTCTCTTGTCTTTTTCACAGCAGACATTTTGACTTGTCATAGCAGGAAAAGCACAGGCATTACTAATAAGATCAATGATGGCTCCTTTCTATTGTGTCCCAGTAAGCAGAACCAATGAGCACACTCCCAAGGACCTGGAACAGGCCCACTTAAAGAGAGTGCAGAATTTCCCAGCTTTTATAAAAGGTGTAATTCTGTTAGATTCAGATTTCTCTTAAGTTTGTTGTTTGTGTCCATGAAAATGTCACACTGCTTCCTCTAAAGAACCTTGTACAGTACCAGAGATCTTCATAGTGAGCTTCATGGCAAGAGAGAAAACAGCAGATCAGGGAGAGGTCCCTTAATCATTTTAGAGAACACTTAAATTTAACAAACGCACAATGTCAAAGCTTTTTCAAAAATGATAAACCAACAGTTTATGTGTTGCATGTTGTTTATATTCAAGTGTTGCATGTAATGTTAATATGCTCATATCGCAGGAGAGCTGACCAGCTGATAGCTGAGGATAACGATGACACTATCCCATACTGCATCGCCACAGGAGACATAAAGAAACTTGTAACTTTCTTCACTGGAAGAGGACAACTGCTAGAAGCCTTAATAATAGCTCAGGTACAGGGAGGGAGGGGATACAGAAACTGGTGGAGTAGCAGTAGTTTTCTTAAGGGGTGGATGAATGGCATAAATGGTTCCAGATGAATATATGAGGAGGGCGGGGTGGATAAATAAATAATGGGAGAAGTAAGGAAATACCTGAACAGTAATGTTGATGGCTGTGGTTATATTGATCAGAAATCTTCTTTATTATTTTAATATTTAATTAATAATATTCTTTATTTTTAGGGAGCATGTGAAGGGAACATTCGTGCACCTCAAAGCTCCGCAGTCAACCACACCACTAATGATGTGGATAACAGACAACAATACCAGAGGTAAAGCAAAAACACACAAACACACACACAGTTCAACTTGTCTTCAACTTGAAACATTTAACCAAAATGGGCAGCACGAATCTGATACACAGTTACAGATACGGTATGTTTGGATTGAAGCTGCTGTTTACAACAATATGCAATGACACATTTAGGCAAAAAGTTAAAACAGGTAGTTAAGTGTGGAAAATTCTGACCCCTCTCTGTGACTGGGATGGCGATAATGCAAATATAATCCTTTTTACGAAAACAATATTATTAGATGTTATTCTTTGCAACATGGAAAACCCCGCAGCATTAAAGCTGTAGTAGGCAATGTTGGAGAAACTAGCAAGAGACAGCTTTTCATGTGCAATGAGTGCACAGACAAGAGTGCACGCAGGTAGGCAGGTAGGCAGGTAGGCAGGTAGGCAGGTAGGCCAGCCAATCCTTTCATCCAGACTGAGAGAAAAGCAATTAGAAGGTGATTTGTCATTTTCAGCAGTGCTGTCTCTTTGCTATGATGCACTCTAAATCCTGACTGAAAATCTTCAAATAAGAAGCTCTTGTTCTGCAGAAAGTGTTTGGCGACTGCTTTCTCAAGGATCTTAGAAAGGCAGGGAAGGTTTGATATAGTTGGTCTATAGTTGGCTAAAAACCCTTGGCTTTTTATAAAGATTTTTAATTTCAGCTACGTTAAATCAACATTATTAATAATTTTCTTCTTAAAAAAACATTTTGGTGGTACACTGACTTGTAAAAAGCGTGAATGTCATTTCCAGTCTGTGCTTACTGTGCTAGCTACTGCGCTATGTAACACTGGAATCCTGGACAGGACATTTATTATGACAATGGTGTAATACTTTAGGGCACCAACACGACTCTTTAGCAAAAGATTGGACGAGACTAAATATCGGACTGGCTTTTACCTGTGAGCTAAAAGAGCTGAAAGGATCGATTGAAAGGAAGGGGTTATAATTTAGGTTTTGATTAGTAGGCTTGAGTCGAAGATCCACCTCCTCGGTCGTACCTTGAGGAATGTGAGTTTTAATATGACTGGAGGACTAGATTGTTTACTGTTTACTTTTCATTTAATTAAACAAAAACGTGGTCGTGGGGGTAGGGTGTGGGGGGCAGACAGACACTGTCAGTCTGGGGTTTGGGTGGATGTTACTCTGCCTCCTGGTCTCAGCCCTGGGTTGTCATGGTTTTGATCTACTGAGGTGTTTGGATCACAATGCCTGGATTTATTTGCTCTGTTTTCTATCCAGTCTCCTCCAAAAGGTATGTAAGGAACTAGCCGAGTGGTACTTTCAGGACGGATGCTCTGTCCTTGCAGCGTGCTGCCACCTAGCTGTGGACAACATCAAGGTAAACACCATAGTCTGTGCATGTCACCATCAGTTACATGCAGTATATTTGCTTTTCTTTGTATAGGCATTGTGCCCTGCATAAAGAAGGTGAGAAGTTTCATATGTCTCTCCTTTATCATTGCTGATCACTGATAATAGTAAAATGTTTTTTAAACGTGGCTGTAATGTGTGTATGCGTGTTATGTTTTCAGTTAGCCATGTCTAGTCTGATCCGAGGTAATGAGCTGGAGTTGGCTGCATGCGTGGGTATCGTCCTGGGAGAGGTGGCCAATCAGAGCACTGCATACTGCCTTGAACTCTTGGCCAGGAAGTACATGACCACACCTACATGGTAAGTCTCCATCCATACACATTCAGTTAGTGTATACTCTATTATTCTCCTGTAAACCTTGAAAGTAACCCAAATGAATGAGTGAGGTTCATTGTTCCCCCCCAAGAGTGACATGAAATATCTGACGCTGTCTTCTTGTGACAAGTTTACTGAAATTGCCATGCTTTGGTTTTGCTGTAAAAATTGATTTACAGGCTATATTTGACTGTGCATCATGACACATGGCCCTAAGTTTGAAAGCTATGCATTGAAACCCCAGTACTTTGAGCACAGGTGACCGTCACTATAGGCAGAACACTCACACCTGTGGATCAAGGCACTACAACCTATTTTTAATATTAATACATTTTTTTAAATAAATTTAATTTGTAATGCACTTTATATTTAAGCAAATCCCAAAGTGCTAGGACTTCAGCCAAAATTTACCTTTGCATATATGAATTTCAGTGACTATAGATGTGCAGGGAGCTAAAGTTAGAGGGCTCCGCCTGTACTCATAGGACTAGGGTTACAGTGCACAACCACACATCTACAGTGGCTGCTTCTAATGGTGCTTTCAGACCAACTGCGAATTTTCACCTCGTGAGGCTTTCCTCACGTGAGTACATTCGCTGCAAGTGTTCACACACAACGCGAGAAGGCCATTTTAACGCGATAAGGTGAATAAACACACCTCGCCATTAATACAACTGTCTGAAGTAAACATTTTGCTGTGATTAAATAGCAATAAACGGATTAAACTGATGCCGAAATAACTACAACATGATGCAGATTTGTTAAACATATGAATTCATGCTTTGTCAGGTCTGTCAGCAAGACAGCAGAACAACAACTTCTAAAATATTTGTTTTCTGAATGGAGTTTGGCTTGATCAGGGCTATGCTATGCTAACTTGGTAAAGCAAACTTAGTAAACTTAGTACAATGATAGCTGGAATAAAGTTACAGACACATATTTTCTGAACTCACCAGGTAGGTCAACCTCCTCGCTTTCTTTTCTCCAAGTAAGGTCCGAGTTGTAGTCCGGCAGAGCTAACAACGCTAACAACAACACTGGAACGGAAGCTAGCTGCTGAGAAGCTCCAGTGAAGATAAATCAACGTTGACATCCCAAAAACCAAAGTAAAAAGCTAATTTAATAAAAGCAGTTTACTCCGAGCTCCTCTCGCGAGTAAACGGCGTAGTTGTCGGAGCAGAATCCAGTCTGACCACGGGTGTTTATTTGTCCAATGGTTGCAGCACTGCTCCCTGCTTTAGTTTAGCAGCTCTCAGCTGGCCTGCAGATTTTCAATCCCCCGCTCTGCCCGGCTCTCTCCACACAACGCTCCAAAGCTGTCGGTGATGTACGGACAATCTCAACACTGATAGGCTATCGCGACTCAGCGGGCCGGCCCCGCCCCCCTTCGCGTTGCCCGACAGGAGATCGCGGCTCTACGCGTCTTTGCATTGACTTTGTATGTAAACTCACCGCCCCGAACGCTCGCTTCGCTTTTGGTCTGAAAGCACCATTAGGTGTAGTCCGTGCAAAGCAGGACTTATCTTTACCGTGTTTACATTTAGGGAGCTGTCAGCTGACCTACTGCGAATGATTCCTGACAACCACATTTTATTGGCTAAGCTGTGTGCATTTTACCCAGGAAATGCAGCTGAAATCAACCAATTACATGAAAGAGTGAGTAGGCAATTATTCCGTTAAATCTAAGACATGTTTTGGATGAAATGGAGGCTCTGTGTCTGACAGTGAAATTGATGATATGATTAGAGTGACTATGATTATGTGTTGTTTGTCATTCAAGTGTGGTCTCCCTTCATTAGAGGAGTGTAAGGCCTTGGCAGAAGCATCCATGTGTGAAGGAGATTTGTTTTCAGCAGTAAAATTCCACCTGCTGAGCCCTGAACCCGAGAACGCCCTCCGGATAGGCATAGATCATGTTAAAGGTATTGACAGCTCAGTTTCATTGTGTGTTTAACGACCTAACATAATATCTAAACATTTTAAATATGATGACACAACTTCATTCAAATGACCTTTAACATGAAACAGTTAAAATGTGCATGTGCTAAAAGTAAAATTCTGACATGTCATTAGTTGGTGTGACTGAAACATTTTTCCACACTACTGTTGTCAAATTTCCTTCTTGAATGAGGGAATATTTTGTTTTTATTATCAATATTATACAGGATTCATAGATAAATGGCAGGGATGCACCGAAATGAAAATTCTTTGCCGAAATTGAATATAATGAAAAACTTTACTGAAGGTTTTTCACATTTTTTCCATTTATTTTGCCAATTTTTTTTTTTACCATTGCATAAATTAAATAGTCAAAATGTGGTTTTTACTCAGTGTTTCCCACAAGATTTGGAGAGACTATGGGGGGTGAGTCCGGGGCCCGAGAGGGTCCGGTAAAGTAATCAGCTTTATTACCAGCTTTACTCTGTGAATATGATCAAATTAATCTTATTTCCATCCTGTACAGACGCCTTATTTTGAAAACCGGACTTGTCACATGTGTTTCCTCCTCGCGCTAAATTCATCCAGTCCGACCCAGTTTGGTAAATAATGTTGCATGTGGTTCTCGTATTGCGTAACATGAAGACTTCACAGCCTCTCTTCAGGCAGGACTCTAACCTGCCTGTCAGCTCGCTCTGGGGCGTTTCAGTTACCGTAAAGGCTGGAATACGTGTGCACTCCAAATTTAGGTGCGGCTATCTTAATCACCTTCTCAGAAACAAGTGACAGAAACACTCAAACAGTTGCCTTTTCTAAGAAGTCAGCCACAGATGGACCGGATGTGCAAGGAGACAATTCAGCAGAACAACGTGTCTTTCTCAGACACTTTAAAATGCTTCCACACTGCCGGTAAAATTTATTCGGTACACTAAAAGTGCTTTTTGTGGCCATTTTCGGCCGATTAATTTTGGTGGCCGAACATTCGGTGCATCCTTAATAAATGGAGCCATTTGATGGTATTCTAGATGCTAACGCAGTGTAATCTATGAATCAGTTTCCAAACCAATCTTTCTGAAGACCCTAAAAATCTGCATTTTCTAATTAATATGATGTAACATGCAGAGAATCAAAGATATGCATTTATTCAATAAAGTTACTAAATTATTCAAAACTATAACTTAGTAATGCTCTTCACTGCAACCAGTATTAAAGTGAAGAAAATAATCTAAATGTCTGATTAATCAGAATCTCTGTTTAATTTGACTCCAGAACAGCTGACTGGATCTGATTGGACGGTGGATAGTGTTCAGCCAATGCTCGACCTGATGAGTTACATCAGAACTGATCGCCTCATCATGGCCAAGTTGACTGAGTGAGGACATTAATATTTTAGTATTAGTATTAATAGTCATTTTAATTATTTTTGATTATTCTTTTACTCCCCATACATTGTCAGACTTGTTCATCATCCACGTCTACGTGTGTGTGTGTGTGTGTGTGTGTGTGTGTGTGTGTGTGTGTGTGTGTGTGTGTGTGTGTGTGTGTGTGTGTGTGTGGAGCCCGCAGTGAGCTGTTGATCCTGCATGGTTATATTGGCGGTCTGCTGGCCATTAGAAGACAGTACTCCAGCATCGTTCCTGCACTCTACGAATACACCAGGTAGACACACAACTCCATGTTGTTTTAACTCTGAAATACACTATTTTCTGTGGTGTTTTGCTTGTGTCAAAAGGTTTGCTGCTTGGTAAAAATGTCCACAACCTTGTTAAAGGTCCAGGGAGTTTCCATCTCCCACAGAAAACTCTGCTCTGAACTGCGTGAAAACAGCTCGTTTGTAGTCCAGCCGCTTCCCTTTCATCCCTGTGACGTCACAGGGAAGAAAGCTAAATGCGCCTCATATAACGCTCGCCAAGCGGCTACTCGGACACGCCCTCAAAAACAGTGAGCTGCAGCACACAGCTCTCCTCTCCCTTCCAAACACTAGCTACCCTCCAGGCAGTCAGTGGACATAAAGTTGTTCCTGTGATGTAGAGACAGAGCTCAGTTAAAACTTTATGGATACAGATTAATAACTCACCGCTCTGAAACTCTCGCTCCAGTCCATGTTGCCAAGCTGGTCGGCAACATGTACAGCTGAACCGAATTGACCCGCCCTTCTCTGCTTCTGCTTCTGTAGTCCTTAACTAGAAACTGCGCATGTGCAACTCCCAACAAAGATCATTTAGAGACAAGATGTATCACTCCATAGCTAAAACGAAGCCTTCAACACAGGGTGAAAAGAGGAGCTGCAGCAACGTGCAGTATGACAAACAATATGGTGTTTTTTGAAAATTAAACCATGGAAACCTGTTTTGGTACAACCCCTAAATAGGATTTTGAACCTGAGCATAATACCACCTCTTTATGTGATTAGGAACATTAGAAACTCTAAATGTTTTCCATCTCACTGCTTCAAAAACACTGAATATAATCTCACTTTTAAACCTTTATGCTTTGCTGTAGTTCAGTTTGGTATAACGCTCCGCAGTAGTTTCTGAGCTGTGTTGAACAGATAATTAGTCTGAAAGGACAAACTGAGAAGTCAGTGCATTTCTAATTGATGGTTTCAAGCCCGGATAAGTGGATAAATAAAAGTCTTGTAGTGATAATTTAATGTAGTGTCAAGCTGCTCGTTCAGTATTTCTTCACCAGGTAATAACCATTATCAGGTTAAAATTGAATTAACAATTTGTAAATCAGTCCAACTACCATGTTTTTGTTTCTGTTCCTCAGTCAGTTGTTGAAGCGGAGGGATGTGTGTGTTCCTCTGAAGATTGAGCAGCTGACTGTGGAGCTGGATGCCTGGCGGGCCTGCACACAAAGTAACAGCAAGTATGTTACACAGACACACAGACACACACGCATATATGTAAAGATAATGTTATTACAATTAAATGTTACCTTAAAGTATAATATTGGTAAAACTTCAATTAAGAGTCCCAAATAGCCGCCTTCCCCGTTAACTGGTCTGGTGTGGGAACACATTTTAACAAATAAACTCAGGTCTCCTTTAAACGCATGGTCGGGTTTTTAAGGAAGTTCTTTGGATGTATAAAACCTCTTAAAACCTGACGCTTTAGCTGCTTCGAAGCTGCTTAGATCGTTAATACAAATATTAATGTTATGATCAATATGTCAGTGTGGACACGTTACACCTCGTTAGATCAGTTAGATTCTCCACAATTCAATTGTTCAGTTTATTTAACAGAAACGACGAGCCCCAAAGTCTAATTCTTATAGATTTACCGGTGTAACTGAGAAAAAAGTGCCGACTCCCGTTACCTTTGAAGCGCTCGTTAAGTCCGAATGTGTCCCTTCCTTGATTATTTATCCTACTTTAGTCTGTAAGGGTCCAACCATCAAAACAGCTTTTCATAAAACTGAATCCGAGTTGTGAATCCTGTCATGTGAAGTCCATCATTCTGCCACACTTCTCTCATCCTGCACCCTGTTGTTGATTTTGTTTCGTTGCCGCCTTCAAAATAAAAGCGCATAAGCCGTCTGTCGGAGCTAGATCAAATGAATGACGTGTATTTGATATTATTTGATAATTTTAAGTTTATTACAGTTTTCTTTTCGAAATAAATACATTTTCAGTTCGGTCAGTCATATTTCAGTTTTATGCAAGAGCAATTAAAGGCCTGTCCCATATGGTCAATTCAGTGATTTTAGCAAATAAAAGACCAGGCTATTAATCAAAGTTTTACGGTACACAGAGGCTTTAAGAGGAAAATGGTGACGTAGTATACGAGCATCTTCTCCATCTATCTACTGGAAATGATCCAATCATGCTAAAGAGGCAGCTGGTGAAGAGGGAAACACTGAGGAGGTCATCACAGTCATTCATTACAATCATGCCTGGTCTCAGCTGCCCAGTAGAGCTAAAAGGTAAGACCATGATGAGAGGAGATAGTTAAGGGGACTTGAGATACATGAAGAGCAGCAGAATCACATCTGGAGAGACAGATTTGTTGTCCTGAGCGAAGACAAAGACAAAGACGGTCATGTTCCTGCTTGATAGGCAGATCTGCTGACTGAAGACAAACAGACTTTTTGAGGTATCAGGGACTTGTTCATGAGGAGACACCGGATCACACCTCAGATTAAATGCACCGAGGAGGAGCTCAGAGTGCTGTGCAATCAATAGAGCTAGAGAGAGTCTGTTTCCCACACACAGCCCAATGAGGATTGGGCTGTGTGTGGGAAACAGACTTAGTCTGTAGGCTAATTGTGGACATCACTGCTGCAATAATTACCGCTGTGAAATTGGTAAAGAGGAATCTGGGTCTCAAAGAAGAATAGAGGGTGACCCAGGGGGTTACTGGAACCAGATATAGATCTGAGGACTGAGGACAACCAGTGGAAACTTAGACTAATAAATAACTGTACTAATTTTCAAATTATTATTATTTTGATAGTTTTGATATATTAGTAATTGTTGTGTTTTTAATTCTCACATTTGATACTGATTTTTTTAGTCATTTTTTTAATAATGAACTAATTAATTAATTTTAGTTTTTTTGCCTATTAATATATATACACACACAAATACGGTTTTATATATTCATTTTATTTTAATTTTGTAATATATTATTATAATAACACACATTACTGTGTCATTTACTCATTTAAATTTGGTTTTGTTTTTTTTAACACACACACACACACACTTACTGTTTTATTTATTTATTTTAATTTAATATATTATCATTTTCTAAGATACTGACACACACACGCTTATTGTTTTATTTATTTACTTTTTTTTAATATTTATTTTTATGGAACTTTTATTTTATTTTATTTTTTATTATTATTTTGTTTTGTATTAACACACACAAACACAACTTTTGCTGTTTTATTTTCTTATCTAATGAAATTAATTGTCCTTATGTTTGGCAATATTGTTGCTATACATTCATGCCAATAAAAGCTCATTTGAATTTGAAAATATATAGAGACATCTTGGGCATTATTGCCTTTGCTGCCAAGCTCCTGGATGTTCTGTTGTAGGTGGAAATTTAACCAACACCCACACATTTAATTTAGATCTACATCTATGTGCATACTACCATGTTTACATTCACAGGCATAGTTCCACTAACAGTGTCTGTTGTTAGCTCTGTAACACATCTACATTTCATATGTTCATGTACACAGCATCAAAACTGTATCTCTGTCTGTTTTCAACAGTCCTCCATCAGAGTCTCAAAGAGAAGAGTTTAGCGGCCTCGAGAGGAGAATCCAGCCAACAGACTCTGGTAAAAATACAGCTCTGAACACAAGGGAAGTTTATAGAAAGGAACACTGCTGATGAAACATATTTTGGCATACACTAAATCTGGTATCAGCAACACAGCCCTCACTTAGGTAGGTTGTTGATACTGTGGGTGGTCTAATCAGCATCAAATGCTGGAGGTAGTGAGACTCAGGTGCAGCTAATTTGGGTGATAAAGAGTATGTTGATTAGTAACTGGCTGCTGTGTGTAAAAACATGGCTCTCTGATTGGATTGAGTGTGGCAGAGGAGGCAGAATGAAGTATTTTTTTGCAAGGCTCCATAAACAATTATGGACTATCTATTCAGTGAAACCTGATGAAAACATTTTATGTGTAATCATTAACGAGTCAAACATGTTTCGTCTCTTTCTCAGCTGCGTTAGTCCTGTGTGGTGCCGATTATGTGACAGGCTCCAATCTGCCGAGCCACTCGGACGTTCAACTGTCTTGTTTCACTGGACAAAGAATACAGGTGTGTGTTCCTGTGTTTTATTAGTTTGTGTGTATCTACACTGACGTGTCTTGACATCATGTGACTTATCTCATGGTTCTCTTTTGTTTTAATGTGCAGGGTCCAGTGTTTTTGCTGGAGGACGGTAAATCAGCAATCTCCCTTAATGATGCTCTAATGTGGGCAAAAGTCAACCCCTTCTCCCCTCTTGGAACAGGACTTCGTATCAACCCCTTCTAACACACACACACACACACACACACACACACACACACACACGCGCTTCTGCTAACTGGCCAACTGCATTTTATAATTTACTGAGCCAAAACGTGGTGACCAAACAATACATTTGTGGTTCTGTGCGGATGATTCAGTTTCAAACAAGCTCATGGTTTTGGTAGATTTGATTGATAGTAGTTAGCTTAGCTTAACGTGATGAGAACTTAGCCAACAAAATCATCATGCTCTATTTGTGAAGGATTCTTATTGAAAGAGATATGTGATTTATTTGGTAGGATTCCCTCTTTTCTCCAGCGAACAAAGTATGAGCGTGTATATACAGGGTATACATCTTAATTACTTTCTTCTATTACTGTAAAAAGGAATCTGGAATAAAGCAACCACTGCATATTTATTATGAAACTTGACCTTATTGTGTTGGGCTCATATTGATACAAAAAATAAGATACAGATAGTAAAAACAGTAAAACATACAGTGCCACAGTACAAAAACAGCAAAAATACAAATGCAGCAGTATCTTCTGACTAACGGCACCTATAATATAATAACTTGATTTGTAGAGCACTTATCAAACAGAGGACTAAGGGCTTTCACAGAAGATAAAAACATTTAAAATCATAACAGTTAAAAAGATAACAATAAAATAAGACATAGCATGCACAAATTAAAACACTAACAGGGCTAGCCTATCAGATAAAATCAGAAAATGCTTTCCGGAATAAACAAGTTTTCAGGCGAGACTTAAAAGAAGACACCGACTCCCGATTTCCTGATGTCATCAGGCAGATCATTTCAAAGCCTTGGGGCCCTTACCGAAAAGGCTCTATCTCCTCTAGATTTCAGCCTGGATTCAGGGATGCACAAGAGGCCCCTGCCGGATCTCAGGCTGCGTACAGGATCGTAAGGGGTTAAAACGTCATGAATATATTCTGGAACCAGGCCATTAAGAGCTTTAAAAGTAATCAATAAGAACTTAAAATCAATTCTAAAACAGACAGGGAGCCAATGTAAAGAGATTAAAATCGGAGTGATGTGGTCGTACTTCCTAGTTTGGGTTAATAAACTAGCAGCTGAGTTCTGCGCTAATTGTAGGGGGTTCAGAGTTTTTCTATTTAGACATGAGAACAGACTGTTGCAATAGTCTAGGCGAGACGAAATAAAAGCATGTATAACAGTTTCTGCATCTCTGGTATTTAAGATTAAGTTTTATTTTTGCGATATTTCTAAGGTGATAGAAGCCTGACTGGACTAGTTTAGCGATGTGTTGTTCGAAGCAAAGATTACTATCAAAAAGGACACCAAGATTTCTGGCAACAGGTGTAATGTGGGTAGACAGGTGACCGATAGAGGGTATAATCTGGTTAGTAGTGTGCTGGGGACCAATTACGAAGATTTCATCCAGTCTTTTATGTCAGCCAGGCAGGCCTGGAGGCAGCACACTGAGGTCAATAGGCTTTACCGGGATGTATAACGGAGTATCGTCTGCATAGCCATGAAAGGGAATACCATATCGGCGGATAATATCACCCAGGGGGAGCATGTAAATGGAAAACACGATAGGTCCGAGGATTGATCCTTGGGGCACACCGTAATAAACAGGAGAAAAGGTAGATTTAAAGTTATAGATACACACACACACACACACAGTACTTCCTGTTTGACAAATACGAGGCAAACCAGTCCAATAGCGTGCCAGAGATGCTCACCCAGCGCCTCAGTCTATCTAACAAGATGCCATGGTTGATTGTGTCAATAGCAGTGGGCAAGTTTAATAGCACCATAATTGAGCACATGCCAGCGGCCGCGTTCAATAGCAGGTCGTTAGTAACCTTTAGGAGAGCGGTCTCTGTGCTGTGGTGAGGGGGAAAACCAGATTGGATGAAATGAAGTAGCATGTCCATACTGACATGAAATGAAGGCCAGTTTAGAGATAGTGATCGATAGTGATAGAGATAGTGGTTGAGGTTGGGGGGGATCAAGGCCAGGTTTTTTTTAGGACTGGTTGAACATCTGCACATTTAATTTAATCTGGAAAACAGCCCGATGACAGTGAACTATTTATTATTAAGAGCAAATAGGTACCTAGGCTGTCCATGATTTCAAATAAAAACTTTGTAGTGATAACGTCCAAGGGGCTGGTGGATGCCTTCATCTTTGACAGAGTCTCAATGAGTTCCAATAAAGTAATTGAGGTGAAGTAGCTGGGTGGTCCACATCTAAAAAGGCAGGGTGAGGGCCAATGCTAGATCTTATTTTTTCCGCTTTTGTCACAAAGTGAGTAAGGAACTTTTCACAATCTGCATCGCTGTCAGAAGAATAACCTGTATCTCATGCATGTCTGAAAGTAAGAACAAGTCATTAATCAGCACAGGAACTGTGTAATACACCTAGTAGTAGCTGGAGATAAAATGCTTAAATATTGTTTGTATGAAGAAGTACTGACAGTCATTTCTATTCATTGCTGCGTGGTAGACCCAAATCAAACAAACCGTTAATTCAGTTGTGACATAAGAAAGGAGCAGTTCAACATTTTGGAAAAAATTTCAGTTCTCTTTATTAACAAGTTAGAGTTCAATGAAGATACTGAAATAACGTCATATCTGTTAACTAAATATAATGCTGGAGCCATCAGAGGATTAGTTAATCAGTGTGTAATATTTATGAGGATCTATTGACATAAATGCAATATAATACCCATAACTATGTTTTCAGTGGTGTATAAAGACCTTACATAATGAACCGTTATGTTTTTATTACCTTAGAATGAGACATTTCTATCTACCTAACTGCGGGTCCTCTAACATGGAAGTCACCATGTTGCACCGCCATGTTTCTACAGTAGCCCAAACAGACAAATGGCTCTACGGAGCGCATTTCATCACTAAGTTGAATACATACGAAGAAGAAAAAAAAGTAATGTTGTAATGTATTATTTAGCACAAGAGCAGGAGAAAAAGTCGGCTACTGTACCTTCTCCTGCTCGCTTGGAAATGGAGGGGCGAGCGGTGACTGATGGTGCATTCATGTGGTGTCGGAATAATTCCTCCTTAATTCTTTATTGCAAAAAGAGAAATAAAGTGTATAAAGGTACATAAAGAAGTACACTGAACTTTGATTCGTACAAAATCACATATTGCATATAAATACGTACAAATTTTGCAAACGTAAATAAATTGTAATATGGTTATAATGGTTTGTTTGCTGTCCATGTCCAGTGAACTAGATGTTTGCGTGCCGTTTATACGCTCTGATAACGATAATCCAACACATCTTTGTAGTAGCGTCCATGTTGATTCCACATTCTGACTAAAGAACGACTTCACAACTCTGGAAATGGGACCATCCAAGAAGCATGCGAATGCACCGTGAGCCACTGGTTGCAATTCGCAACCCTCACCACTAGATAAAGGTACTTTATTGTCACATACGCATACATGATGAAAAGTTTATTCTATGAATTTAACCCGTCCCTCAAGGGAAACCTAACATGTTTTTGATGGCGGGGGAAACCGGAGCACCCGAAGGAAACCCACGCAGACCATACTCCACACAGAAAGGCTGGGGCAACCTGGGTTTGAACACGGGACCTTCTAGCTGTAAGGCCACAGTGCTATCCACTGGACAACCATGCACCTAAAACTTAAACACTAAACCTTTAAAGTATCTAAAAACTGTACTGCCTCTCTAAACTCACTACTTAGAACAGTGTATCTTGTTTGTGCAATTGGTACACAAAATAAAATTAACATTTGCAGTTCTTATGTGCTGGAACAATGCTAAGCTAAGCGAATCACATAAAAAAAATGCTGTAGTCAAAAGTCAAAGTTCATTAGAAAAGAAGATGGCATTTAAGATTGCAATCTGCCAAAAACACAAAGAAGACAGTTCTTTATTAGTGCCTGCTAACTATGGATTTATTATTAGAGCTCTAATACAAGGAATCCTTGAATAACTATGACCTGGATGACCGAGAACCTTCACAGCCATCTCTCTTTTTCTCTTATTGATAGTTTTCAGTCACGTGACATGCGCGATGACCTGGAGGGCAAAACAACAGACCAACACCGCGACTCCACAAAAGCAAAATAACGTCTTTTTGCCCTCCAAGGGAGCGTTTTCATTGGAATGTGACGTCAGGTGAAAACTATGAATTGTACACCCCTGCCGCTTGCTAGTACAACATGCAATGGAACTGTCAACTGTTAATACTGCTAGCTAATACTGCTAGCTTAAAACTGCTACTATGACGCTTCCTGTTACTGGTGTGGAATCAATTTGTGCAAATTTGTTCTAATTAAGACTGGAGTTTAAGTTTAAAAATATTTCCAGATCTTTGGACAGCATTACATTTATGTATTATTAATGGCAGAAATGAGCAATATTTATATTTTTTTCATGTGAATTGTTTATTTGAATTGCTCACATCATTATGCTCAGATCCCTTGCAAAGTTTATCTTGTGGAAACAAGAACAAATTGAGCAACTGAAACTAATTTTAATTTCAGTGTTCATGCAAATTTGACTCCCTGTATTATTATTTGTATTGTAGTGTACTGTAAATAATTGTGTTATAATAAAGGTTTATAAAAAATAACTTGCTGTAAAGTACGATGTTCAAACATGATACAAATTCGGCAGGATGCTCATGGGCAGGATCTGGCAGCCAGCACAAAACAATACAAAGAAATGCTGACTTCATCACACACCGAAGCTTGCTTAAGTTATTCTGTATTCAAGTTGGCTCATGCATTGTGCTTGTTCTCTCACACTGTACAAATTAAGCCTACCTAAGACAAATTCCAATTTTTTATAAAAATATCCTTGCCTGGGCTTAAATAGGCTACACTTAAAATTTACCCTACGACAGCGTGTTTAATAAAATAAAGAACAGATAAAGTAGTCTGTCTTTGCGTTTATATGAATCAGTCTACATTACAAACTTTTAGATTTGCAAGGTCAGATAACATACGTCTCGACAGCATTCCCCGAGAGCAAGGTTGCATAGATTAATGGTTGTGGAAACAAAGAACAAGATTGTGGGTCATGTGCATGCACAGAACCACTAAGTAGCACATATTGACAGAACTGCAGTTTCTGCATTTGACAGAATTTTTAATGTGGCAAATCGAGCCACACAAGAGTTGCTGACGACATCCATGTTCCTATAAGACACCTGTTCCATCGATCCCGGCATTGAAGGTCTGGTAAGTAACGGTAACGTTGATAGAGAATCTGAAGTCATGTTGAATTTTGGGTAACTGGCATCATCATTTTGTCTATGCCACAGTGTTGTAATATCCTGCTGCGTACCGCTGTCTTCTTCTTATGCACGCAGAGTAGGACTAACCTGTAAAATCATGTCTCCATTCATTTCTACTCGACATAACTAACACTAAACATATCTGCCCAGTGCAACATGTGAATGAGCAGATTTTTCACCCAGCCGCTGCAAAACTGTTAATGAGCTTCTAGTGATTTATAACTTTTAAAATTACGCTCAGTGTACACACTCAGTCCAAAAACCAGGAAAATGACAATGTCAGGGAGGTACTGCATCTGGGTCTGCCAAGTCATATGGTTCTACATTATGGTTATTAGGATGTCCAAATACTAAATTCTTGCGGCGACATTCAATTTCAGCCGGGTTACTTTTCTTTTCCCTCCTCTTTCTCTTTCCTTTTCCATCAGATTTTACTAATTTAAACAACTTTTTGGCCAAACTAATGAAAAAAGGTAATTGGGTATAATGTAATGCTGGTGATGGTGTCAGGGAAAATAATTCCTTCCCAAAGAATACGGAGTCAGATAGATGTGATGAATCATTCTTTATGTAATGTGAACGCACGGTTACTCTCCCGAACTCAGCACTTCCTCTCCTTAAATACAGAACAAGTACAAAAAAAACCAGCCAATAATTGGTAGACGAAGGAAAACAAATGGCATTAGTATTAACATACACTCTGAGAAAGGAAATGCAAATGTATAAGGCATCAAAGATGATGGCGCAACGGGTAAGATGCATACCTTTGGTGTGAGAGACCGGGGTTCAATTCCCCACTGTGCCCCCTAGGCAAGGCACTTAACCCCCAGCTGCTCCAGAGGTGTGCGACCTCTGACATGTAGAGCAATTGTAAGTCGCTTTGGATACAACTGTCAGCTAAATGAATACATGTGTCTATGTTAAAACTCTCACCTACATGCCAGCAGATGTTTATTGTAAATCAGCCTTTGATTAGAAACCAATGCTAGCAGTTGTAAGTTGCTTTGGATAAAAGCATGAGCTAATATTAAATGCATGTGCTATATTAAATAGTTAGGATGTACAGCTTGCTTATGGAATTGCTAACTAGACGCTAGCAAGTGCTAGCTAAATCTACTTACTAACAACAATATCAAAGCAGGCAATTTATGTCAGAAGCATTTTTTGTTGCTCTGCCAAAAATAGAACAAAATTCTGGTATCTGTGGCTGTTGCAGGACTATAATAAGCACAGCCAATCAGACATACTGTACCTGCCTACCTGCACTAACTGTGCCTGAACATTTGTTTTGGGGGAGTGGCTTTAGAGAGATGCCTGAAGCGAGAGGGTGGGATTTATTTGGTGGGATGCTTTCAAAGTCTTGCTGTCTCTTGCTGGTTCTCCAATGTTGCCTAGCCTAGCTTTAATGTCATATACGTAGCCATCATAATTAAGCAAACATTAAGCAGTATTATGATTGTTAGTAATAAATCAAAACAACTAACAAGCCTTATTTACAGTTGGAAGGAGTGAAAGGCCAGCTTGGCAGGTTGCTCTTTTTTTTTTTGGTGTTTAACTACTCTCAAAACCTGCACACATAAAAACCAGGCGACTGCACAGAACAGTATTCTGAAATTGGAAAATCATCTTTGCAAAGGAGAATTTCTGGTCAGCATGCACAAATGTGGTCCCACGAGCATGGGACTGTAATGAGCACAAACTCGATCCTCAACAGAGAGGCGTAAACTAACCCACCCTTCCACTTCCGCCCCCGGACCTTATTTTGGAATTTATATGTAGCCTGCAGTAGTCAACAGACACTGTTCCGTGAATTACACCTATCCTGTTTGTCAATTTCAAAGATAATTTTGTATATCAAGAAAGTCGCAATTATGCATGAGGCTTAGGGTTATATCTACTGAGAATACTGAGTTAGCTTCTTCCAAAGAACTTACATTGTACATTCTATAGTTTTTGTTTCTTATAGTGGCAATGATAGAGACGCCAAAGAAACCTGGTTTAGATCCCTCCCTCCCACATAATTTTAGACCAATTTCAAAACTGCCTTTTATTGCAAAGATTCTAGAAAGAATTGTGTCCAAACAGCTGCTCACTGTACTGGAAAATAACATTATTTGAAAAGTTTCAGTCCGGTTTTAGGAAGTACCACAGCACTGAGACTGCCCTGCTTAAAGTCACCAATGACCTTTTAATGTCTGCTGATGAAGGCATGTGCTCAGTCCTGGTACTCCTGGACCTTAGCGCTGCTTTTGACACCATTGATCACAACATCATGTTAGACAGACTGAGGCACTGGGTGGGGATCTCTGGTACTGCTCTAGAATGGTTTTCATCCTACCTGTCAAATAGGAAGTTTTGCGTGTCTGTAAACAACTATGTCTCCTCGTTCTGTCCAGTTAAATATGGTGTGCCTCAGGGGTCGGTCTTAGGACCCATTTTGTTTTCCTTGTATCTGCTTCCCCTTGGACATATTATCCATAAACATGGCATTTCTTTTCATATTTATGCTGATGACACACAAATATACTTGCCCGTCAGATCCACAGACCCTGGAATGCTGAG
>NC_060153.1:30745957-30830041 GCF_021292245.1 Micropterus dolomieu
TTTTTTTTTTGTATTATTCTTTACACCTGTTAAAGCACTTTGTAACTTGTTTTTGAAAAGTGCTCTACAAATAAGGATTATTATTATAGGCAAAATTATTCTGAAGTTGATATTTTTAAAAAAATAATTCTAGTGTGTAAGTCTTAGTGGCATCTAGTGGTGAGGGTTGCAAATTGCACCTCCCCTCCCCTATCAAAGCCAGTAGTATAGCTATGGTGCCTGAGACAGGACAAAAGATAGCAGAGAGTTGCCAGTCAAGAAATGAGGTTTCTTTAGATAGATCCATCCATCCATCCATCGTCAAACATTAGCAGTAAAAAGGAATACATGTTTTCCACCAGGGCAGTAAAATGTGAAGTTTAGCTGCTGATCTGAGCTTCCCTGCTGTTACCGTTTTATTGCCAATAATATTCATCAGCTGTTTGACTCACGGCACATTTCTGTCCACGTTGCAAAGCCATGACAGAGCGCAAGAAGAACTACATGAAATTACAATCCAACTGCGTATTTTTTCTACCAGGACAGGAAAAGTTTAGCTATCTGATGTGAGCTTCCGTGCTGGAAGCTACGTTTTATTGCCTTTTAGTGATCAGCTGATTGTCTCTAACCGGCAAAGCCACACCACAGGCTGGAGAATCACTAGGCTACATGAAATTACTCCAACTACACATTTTGCACCACTGACAGGGGAAACACGCCACTTCTCTGGGTGATTATGTCCAGCTTCTAGCTAAAGCTATCAAACAAGAGCTTTCATTTGCATTACTAAAGTCCGACTAACTTAATTACCTGTCCAGTGGAAAACAGACAACATCTGTCCCACATCAGAGCCTTCCATCTGGGAAAATCCACACCGAATATCCGTGATTTCTGCCGTCATCTGTCTGAATCTGTCCTGACTCTGTCTGGCTTCATCCTATAAAGATCCACAGGCTGTCGGCTCTCGTGCTAATGTAACCCTCTGCGTCCGTCTGTGGACTGAGTGTGTCCCTTTTGTGTCTATGGCTTGGAAGGATGGCACGGCCACACAGGACTTGCTCTCACTCTGGTTCTCCTTTTATTCTGGTATAAAAGTCAACAGCACACAATCAGTAACTGTGTGCAACTGCAACCATCAGATCTGTATGAAAAGGAAAAATTATCATCCAAAATAACTACTAAATACATCACGGTCGGGAGCTAGCAAGCAGGTGGTTGGCTTACCAGCTAACGTTAGCTCAACCTATGACCAAAAGTGCTACTTATGAATAAAGTTACTATTTCTGCATGTACGTGTCAGTTACTTTTATATCACATGCCATGGGTTGGTGATGGCGCATAGATAAGATGCCTTTAGTGTGGGAGACCTGGGTTCGATTCCCACTGTGAGACATCCACCATTGTGTCCCTGACATCCCTGAGCAAGACACTTAACCCCTAGTTGCTCCAGAGGCGTGCGACCTCTGACATGTATAGCAATTGTAAGTCGCTTTGGATAAAAGCGTCAGATAAATGTAATTTAAAGTAGTGCTTACAGTCAAAATACATGTTACTGGTAGTCATGAAACCAATTTTAAAACATTGAAATATTGATCACAACATTGCTACCTCTAGCTTAGAAGTGTTTCCTTTGCTTACGATACGTGAGAAAGAACCCAGTGTATGCAGTTGCGCTATTAACCCACCAGGTGGCTCCAAAACTACATAATGTAACACTAGCATATCCATTTTGTAGAAATTCACAAGCGATTATTTCTAACTCTGTTACACTAAATAACATGTTTTCTCCTTCATTTCTCCAAATATTCAAAACGCATTCAATTTAGTCACAATCTAAGTTACACTGTTGGAATTATTCAATTTAATTAAATAAAATTTTATTTATATAGCGCCAAAAATAACAGTTATCTCACAGCAGGTCTAGACCGTACTCTGTGATGTTATTTACAGAAGCCCAACAGTTCCCACCAAGAGCAGCATTAGGTGACAGAGGCAAGGAAAAACTTCCTTTAAGAGGCAGAAACCTCGAGCAGAAACATGGCTCAGGGCGGGCGGAAGTTCTTATACAAGCAGAAGAACACCGTGATGACGAAACACGCTTTGTAGCGCTGTTTGACCGTTGTCGGCCACTGTAGAAACATGACGACACAATACGGTGACCTCCATGGAAGGGAGGACCTGCGGTTACAACGCATTCTCATCTCAATGCATCATAATTAACGCTTTCGGACAGCGTGACGAAGTGTAAGGATTTTATGTAACGCCCACGTTCGCTACGTTGCAGCAACACAAGGGAGGCTAACCCTACCTGTTAGCTAGCCCTAGCTGGTCGACATGCATAAAGTCGGTGACTTAGGTTTAGGTACTAACGTTTCCGATGGTTATGGTAAGGGTAGGGGCTTCGGGGGGCTGTCAACACCTTTATCACAAACGTAGCTACCGCTCACAGGGACGGTAAAGGGTACGTTTAGCGTCAAATAACTTCGTTTTGTCACTTTTTCTGGGAGCGTTGGTAATGGACGCCCTGAGATGAGAACGGGCTGGCGGTTATGTACATATATAAATATAAATATAATATATATAAATGGCTCATTCTAAGGTAATAAAAACATAATGGTTCGTTATGTGAGGTCTTTATACACCACTCAAAACATAGTTATGGATCTTATATTGCATATTTCTGTCAATAGATCCTCAGAAATATCACTCTCTGGACCTTTAAAATGCTCCAAAAAAGTTAATGTTATTTTCCAAAAACAATTATTCAGTGATCTGTATCCTAAACCAGCTCTGCGGTAACTTTCCCCCACCCATGTTAATGTAGGCAACCCTTTTGGCTCAACACAGTGGCTACATGGCAATTGTTAAGGTGTTGTCAGTGTGTTGGAAAAAACAAAGCTTTAACAACGTGTTAACACCACATTGTTGATTATGGTGTGGTTAACATGTTAAATATTGCATATTTATGAACTGCGTGGCTTTCCATAGATGAGAGTATGACGCCCGCGCGCATGAAACACGCCTGATCTTCCTCACTGTCATTTCGATAGCTCTTCACAAGGACAGAGGGGAGAGAGACGGGAATAAAGACATGTCCCGACTGCAGTTATAAACACAGAAAGGTCCTGAAAGCGTCCAGCACATCGACACTAAGCGGTACGTATTTAACCTACTGACGGATTTCACGGTTGAATTTGGCTTTAGCGGCGAATGACAGGAGCGTTGCTGCAGGATGATACATTGATGGGCGTGTATGCGTTGCTGATGGCTCGAGAAAAAAGAAATTTGTCCATGCCTACCAGTAAATCTGTGTCAAACCGTTATGTGAACACGCCTTCAGTAGAGATGGCAAATGTGTTTAAGAGCTTAACGAAAACAGGTGAATGTCTGCTTCCCTCATGTCAAGCGGAAAAGGATATAGTTTGTTGTCCCCTCTTGTATCACAGCTGTAGTCAGTGCAGGCACTCCACCCTGTCTGAGGGAGGGTGCATTTAAAATGTGAAATTCTGCCATAGTTTTAAACATTTTAAAGATTCTGTCAGTCAGTAGCCTGTCGGGTATCCTTGAATTAAAATGCAAAAAACACCACAATGAGAAAAAAAAACAAAAACTGTACACCTAAAGTGGTCCGTAATAGCATATAGTCAATATTTTAGAGACCCCCCCAAAATATTACTAATAGTGTTTTAATTAAGAGGATCCTCCTAGTTCGCACCCTGGTCGTAGCCTCCAGAAAAAAACCTTTGATTAACATATTCGGGTATTTTCTTAGATGCTCAGGTAATCATGCTTTAGATCAGCCCCAAACAAAATGCCTCTTTGATGCTGACGTACTTAATCTAGAAATTGGAGAATTTTGAGTGCACTTAATGTGGAAATAGAAATATAAAATTAAATATGTAATACTGACTTTTTGTTTTTACATGGGACAGGAACGCCGTTCTGCTGGTTCAAAGTCCGGGTTCCGGCCCTCCATTCAGTCCATCCACGTCCTTACTCAGTCTGTTACATATTAGACCTTTACCATCACAAACTGACGCTGCGGGGCTCCCCCCCACTGCGTTGATCTGTGACGCTCTAGGGATCCCCAGTGCGTTACAAACCCACGCTAATAGGCCTTGACCAAGCCTCCATGTGTGAGGGGATCCAGCGAGAACAGGCTGCAGGGTTACAACACCGGTCATACATAGAATGAAACGCAGCTCCTTTGTTTTTCTGTTTTGGTTTTAAAACAGAAAAACAAAAAAAACGACTTGGTTTTTTTTGTTTTTTTTCCTCAGATTTTGTTTTGTTTTAGTTAGGTTTGGTTTTCCCGCTTGTTTGATTATTTGCTGCTCCCTGATTAGTTTCACCTGTGCCTTGTTATCACCTCCCTCCCTATATTTTGAGTGAGTGTCTTCCAAGGATCATCCTTGTGATTTTGTCAAGTTTCCCAGCGCTTCCTCTGTGAGTTTTTTTTTTCTGGATGTCTTGGCCTCGACTGATTTTCGCTTGTACATGTTGGATTTGTTTGCATTGGGTTTGGACTTTCCTCCGGTGTTTTTGACTTTGCCTGCCTACTTCAAACTTAAGCCTGTTCACCTTTTTGTTTAATCATTAACAAACGTCAAAAACTGAATCAGCTCTGCGTGGTACCTTGCTTTTGGGTCCCAATCCCTGCTTTACCTGCTCCCTGCTTGACAAAATGTGACAAGTGGAGTGAGAAGCACCATTATGTGAAAAATTAGAAACGATGTATCGCTCCTTCTAAATATGATTTTATCCCATGTGCTATTTTCAAAGTGAGAGGAGGTTTGTCTTTGCATTGTCTTACCATCAAAGTTAACCAGTGGGCTCTTTTTTTGGCGAAGCTTCAAGCTAAACTATACTGGAAAAACAAACCCTCCTCTACCATGCACACAGTTTTGGATTGGTTTTTATTTTCTAAAGAGCATCTGTCTGCAGTTTCTGTCACCACCCCCACTATAATGAAAAGAATGGAATGAATAAACAATACTAACTACAAATAATTGTCCATATGAAAACAGCTGGTGGCGTTAATATTATTCCACATCAATCTTAGCCACAAAATTATTTTTTACAGAGCTCCGTGTCATTACTGTGTAAGCAAGGAAGTGACTCAGGGAATCTTATTCAGTAGTTCTTTTATTTTTGTGGACAAGTGTCCTGTTTTCTAAATGATATCTAATTTTGCAATTTAAAAGGTCACAGTCTTTCCCTTCCTTTTTTTTTTTTTTTTTTTAGGCTTTTCTGAACTCAAGACAGCCAGCATCATACACTCTGCTGCTTTTGTTTACCTTCTTGTTAACGGAAGTCCTTCCCGAGTCTGGGGGATTGAACCGGCGACACTCTGGTCACAAGCCTGCTTCACTAAAACATCTGAAACTGTGCACAACCTATGCAGTTTTTTCACACGTCGGGATCATTTGCTTTATAGAGACATTAGAAAACAAATTGTAGGAAAGAGAAGCCTATTGAGGTCTAGTGGGACCTTGTGAAACTGAGGTCGCTCTGTACCGTCTCTTATAAAACCCAGGACAGAAAAAACCCTCAAACTTGAAGACTCTGTTTCTGCTTGAGTAAATAATTGAACACTGTCAGACCTACCAAGCTCAAACACATACCCTGGTCTCTCTGTTTCCCTCTCTGCCATCGTCTGTCCTCGTACTGTGGAGGTCAGTGATGACATCACTTCGGTGTCTGACGCTTCCCAATTCCTAACCACATTACCATGGCAACAGGAAGAAAAGGTAAGTTTGACACTGTGTGTGTGTGTGTGTGTGTGTGTGTGTTGCTGACCGGCAGTAGTTTGGCGTTCATGCAGTTATGCCTGGCTGTAATCCCGGCGTGCTGTGAGTTGACATGTCAACGTTTCCTAACTAATGTCTAACTGATGTTCCTTCACCACAGCAGTCAGACTTGTTACACTTTCACGTCTGTGCTTTTATTTTTAAGCGAGAATCTTCCTCTTCAGCACAGACTCATCTGTGATGCCCTTTTCTGTGTTTCTAGTAAACCTTTGGTTAGTAACTACTGCGGGGTTCTTTAGTGGGAAAGAGTGAGCATGCTGTTAATTTGTCCAGACGCTTCTGTTGACTCACATCTGCTCTCCAACATCTTCTTTGCTGCCAGCCCTACAGGGATTTATTAAAACACACATTTCTTGTTTTTGCTTTGTTTCAGCTTTGGACATTCAGACATGTTGTTGTATTTATCCATTATTTTCATTTTATCTCCAGGGTTGCACCCGCCCTGATTACCAGATGGTTTAAAACACGTATTTTCTCTCCGTCACCAGGCTCCACCTCCAAGGCAGGCGGGGTGCGTTTCCCTGACGATGATGAGCCCCCTGGCTCTCCAACACGGAGAGACGACCAGTCAAACCCCTCCACTCTCACTGCTATCCTAGAGAAGGACGGCAGCTACTTTGTCAAGGTGTGTGTGTCTGTGTATATATACATGGAACCAAAGGGTCTCTTTCACGGTTCCGTCATATACATGCAAGTGTTGGCATTGAAATTAGTCGCACTTGTAAAAGCCTTTCACCTGACAGGTCAGAGGTGTCACCAAAATGGTCCGGGATCCTCAGGGAACTCTGGGGCAGATCTCACAGCAACCTGACCAGTAGGTGGTCTGGACTAGTACTGACCCCTAATAGTCGAAGATTCGATGATTCGATGGGCGGAGCCTGATTCGAATGAATCTCACAGTCGAAGCTTTGCAGCGAAACAAGGATAACGCGATAATCAACGTCTGATTTTACAGAGAACTACCAGTTTTCTCACAATAAGTTAATATACAGCCTGTTACAATACACATTTAAACATTTAATGTTGTAATTAAACATGTAAAAAGAATAAAACTTTCAATAAATGTTTTTAAAGTGCGTGAATAAGTCCAAAATTTTAACCCTAACCCTGGGTCGTCAGTGCACATGTTTACGCGTGGTGGCAGGTTTAAGCAATAAGCAAGTACTTAATCCCTTAACATATAGTTTTTGCGTTAAGTAGATTTAATATTCATGCTCAATACTCCCTGTCTATTGTGGCTGTCACATTTCATCAAATGGAAATATTCATAATGTCTTTTAATCCTTTTATAAACATATCCCTAAATTCAGCCAATATTTCGACACATTGGGTTTGAAACACAACATGTGTTTGTAACGACAGCCAAGTTTTCAGTAGAGCCAAACCCATATATTGGCCCATATACAAGGTACAAGGTTGTTTATGTGTCACTGTACAACACAAGGTTGTATAACAAAACAAAATTTGTTGTCCCATCATGCCACACACACAGAACTTAACATATAATTAAGTGTATATTAAAATATAGCCACATATAAAATAAAATAAAATAAAATAAAACAATATATATATACACGTATACACCCCAAACATTTTGCAGTGCGTTTTTTGAATTTGTGTCTGGGGTGAATGTAAATCATATATGACAAAGCTATATCTGTATTGGTGTATATATATCAGCCGATAAAGGGAACATTGTTTGTTACTGTTATGAGTTAACATAAAAAACCCAAATGTTGCCAATATATTCTCCACTACATGTATGTGATGGCTGTAGTTACAGTGTACTTTACATTCAGAAGTATGATGAGGTCATAAAATATGGTGCACTGCTGCAGATGATCTTTATACATGGAGTAGTTAGCGTTAAGCCTTCGATATACTTGCTTTTTAACAATGCCTAGGCGGAGACTAAACACCCTCTTCTTCTTTGCATTTGGCAAACCAACTGCATACCACCTGCATACAACCTACGCTCCAAAGGAATGCAGGATACGCGTGGCGGCCATCTTGCCTAGTTGAGCTAGCTGGTCCAGCTGTAACATAAAAATGCTGCTTACATTATGATGCTTCTTTCACTCCCCCCCCCCACTATTTTTGTGTTACTCTTTGCCTCCACTCTGTATTTCCTCTCTCCAGGCTGGTTTCATGAAGAGCCACCACTGTTATGAGATTGTCTTCACCGTCCCTAATGTCCCCACACTGGGCAAAGAGCTCTCCGGTGCTCCTTCCACCTCTCCAACGCGGAGGCCCTCCTGCCTCTGGGTGCATCGCGTAAACTCCACGCTGGAGGGTAAGTTCAAGCAATGCAAGCAAGCAAATGTATATCTATGTGTCACTTGCTTTATTTACAAAAACTACAAATCAGAAGTAGGGTGTGGGCAATTGTATGATCACTGTTGTGCCTGATAGGAGAGGGTGGTGGGGGTCTGGGTGAGGACCGTGTATGTGTATAAAAGCAGCAATGGGTACAGCCTTTAGAAAACAGTGTGCAACACCGCGTTAAGTCAAACAACACACTGCTTTGTACATTCAACAATCATGCAAGCGCACATTCCTGGAAGAATACCTAGTCAGGGTTTACAGAGGCACAAGATACAGCAAAGTGGACCCTTGCATTTTAAATAACACAATGTGAAGTTTGTTATTTATTTTGGTGTTTTAACTACAAGACTTGTGTGATGTTATAGCCTAACTGTTACTGTGTACAGTCTCCTTGCTGGATGTCATCATTGCATTACTTTTATTATTACATTGCTTTGTGCCCCTTGTAAAATTAAGAGTTTAAAGTCTCACTATTACAGTTTTCTATTTCTCAGTTATGTGGCGCGGTGTTAGCAATGTTACTTCTAACATTCTTTATCAGCCCGGGAACTCAAACCGTTTTCTGATGCCCCAAGAATATATATTTAAATAACTGAATTAATATCATAAACATGATCAACACATAATGGCTTGAGCTAACGAGTACTAGTCCACTAGGAAAATCTTTAGTCAGGGGGGCAGCCCTGGTGTAAGCAAATGTATAAGTTTAAATTGATGATGCCTCTCCCTCTGCCTCTGTAGGAGTAAAAGTAACGTGTGAGTACAGGACTCACCAGGAGGGGGTGCAGCAGGAGGAGATCACTCTGGTAACCAGAGGGAGAAAAGACAGCAGTCTGAAGGTCAGACTTCAGGCCAGGGTCATTGGTATGTGCTAGCACACACAGACACACGATGAAGCTGTGTCTAAATGTCATAGTAATTCTTAGCCTGGTTATGAGTATGTAGTTCGTTCACACTTGACATGTCACATTAGGAAAAGCACAGGTGTAAATAATAAAAGTGAATGATGGATGAATTCCATTTAGCTCCTTCTGTTTCAGGGTGCATGCTGGGTCAGATCTGCAGCTAACGATGATTTTAGTACTCAAAGCTTCTATAGATTATGTCGTTTTAGGAAGTAACGTTACTTTTGCTTGGCGGCGGCGGCGCCCCCTCGGGATCAGCTGTGTATGTTGATAGATGATAGATATTTATTGGTCCTTTCAGAAATTCATTGTGCGTCAAACAGCAAACATCAGACCAACAACCAGACATCTGCTTTACCATCACAAACTATAGGCCTACAAGTTATACTGAGGTCCCCGACACGCAATAAACTCATGACTGACATCACAACGGCTTACTTTGGCTTCAACTCAACAATCAATCATGATTTCAGTTAAATGCTAAAGTTGCTGTTACCTTGTCTGCGGTCCGCAGAACACCGGGTGCCTTCTGATAAGGCGCCGTCGTGCTGTTGCCGATGCAATGTAAGTTTTGTTTTACGGTAGACGGACTATAACAGTTGTTTTCTTGTAGCTTGAAGTAATCCCATACTTTGGACACTTTCTTCTTTGTCCCTCGCTATTTTCTCTCTTTTCCTCCACTTTTGAAGTAGCGACATCATAATCACGTCGTGTTCACACAGCGTAAGCGCGGTGTGCGACAGTAATAAATGTCCGTGTGAAACAGTGATCAGTTTAGTCGATTTAATTGTAATTGAATTGTTTCAGCCCTTGTCAGATTGCACGGTGGGGCGAAAAACAGGCATTTTTGCAGTTTGTATTATTTCACCATGCAGTTTTAGAAACAAGGCTCTGATGATGAGAGGTCAGTGTTTCAAACTAGCTCATTCCTCATGGATGAGTGCAATCAAAATCCAGTGTGAGCACAACCTGAGCCAGTGATTGAAGCATGAATGTATCTATGCTCCATGTAATTAAAATTGTTCCAGCTGTGGGCAGCTCCTACATGTCCGTTACGCATCACATTGTGGTACAAATATACCGAATAAAATTATAAACACAACACTGTTTTTTTGCCCCCATTCATCATGAGCTGAACTCAAAGATCTGAGACTTTCTCTATGTACACAAAAGGCCTATTTCTCTCAAATAGTGTTCACAAATCTGTCAAAATCTGTGTTAGTGAGCACTTCTCCTTTGCCGAGATAATCCATCCACCTCACAGGTGTGGCATATCAAGATGCTGATCAGACAGCATGGGGATTGCACAAGTGTGCCTTAGGCTGGCCACAATAAAAGGCCTTAGGCTGGCCACAATAAAAGGCCACTTGAAAGTATGCAGTTCCATCACACAGCACAATGCCACAGATGTTTTGAGGGAGCGTGCAGTTGGCATGCTGACTGCAGGAATGTCCATCAGCAGCACACTCAAAACATTTTTAATCTCCATTCTGGCTTTATTGAGAATAATTAATTCTGTCACTGTCCAATATGAACACTACTATTACTACTACTACTTCATCTACTACTCCTAGCTTTAAATAGTAGTAAAGCAGTTCCAGAAAACTAGTATTTGTAAAAACTCTCTCTTCATTAAGTTACATTACAAGGTCAAGTTTTATTGGCGACTTTAAAGCCATGACTTCTTATCAGAGATCAGGCTGGAGCCCAAAAGCAGACGGACACAGTCCATAAGTTTAAAGGTGATTCATTAAACACAGTAGGGAATGTGCAGGGATCAGGGCTGGCTGAAGAGTGGTTCGGGCAGAGGCCAGAGCTGAGCAGGCGAGCGGAGCAAGCGAGAACACAAACAGACAGACCAAAACCAAAACGCAACGGGCATCCGGCATTCATACAGACTGAGAAATAAAATCAAAACACTTTCGCTCACATACAGATGTCACAGCAGGGGGATTCTGATTTATTTATAGGCCACTTATCAAACAATGTATAAAGACTTACACAAAAGATACATGAAATACTGGATGGTGGTATTTGGTAAAAAAAATGGTATTCTTCTACACTAGAGTACATGGATATCTGTACACAGACCTTTTCTGTACACTGCTCTGTGTCTATGACAGGATAGGATAATACAACAGTAACAATTTGGTTGTTGCTCTTTGGATTGTGTTCAGCACAGTAAGAAATAAATGTAGTGGCCATAGAGTTTACTAAACCCCATTTACGTTCAAAACGTTAGAGTCACTTACGAAAACCAACCTAACAAAACTGACCGCAAAGAAAGCAAAAAGATTTCTCCGGCCATGGTATAGACACCAGTGCTATCAGTCTGCTGTGCCTGACAGATGTGCTACCAGGAGTTTCTAGCAAACTGGTTAACACATACCTTTCTGTCTTTATCTGTCTGCATCTCTCTATCACATCTGCCCTCATCCTTTTCTCTTCTTCTATCCAGACCCACATCACGGGACTCCCATGCTGCTGGAGGGGGTGAGGTGCCTGGGTGCTCACAAAGACGTGCACACAAAGCACAGCAGCGACTGTAAGAGGATATGATGAAAAAGATACACACATATAATGTATAGTATATATCTACAACAATTACTGGGTCAGGGCCCAGAGTGGTAGTTTGGAAACTCAAATTAGAAACTGCTTTTTTGACTGGGAAACAAAACATATGTGATGCTATGTTTTGCTATGTGGTAGTCCAAAATATTTGTTAGAAAATCCAATCAATCAAAGACTGTAATTAAAACTGATGAATTGGCTCCTCAAAAAGAACTCATACATACATACCACTAGCCCACAGCTCTGGATGGGAATTTGACAGCTGCTATCCAGTTTAGAGAGCCACGAAGTCTCTGTTGGACGTACAGTGAACCATCACTCAACACTAGCCAACTCACACACTCACACACAAATAAATGTTTACTTAGGTCACATTTGGGGACATTACATAGACTTACGTTGGAGACTTAAGCTGTATTCGGAACCGCCTACTACATACTACTGGCAACCGCAGTAGGCAGTATGTACTGTATACTGTATACCGTACGCATGCATACTGTATGCAGTAACTGTTATTTGATTTATTTTGCAGTTTCCGGTTTTCAAAATCAGAACAATAGGAGGTATATAAATGTAAGTACCACTTAAAACTACAAAGCTGCAGCCAATCTGTAGCAAATGTTTGCTTTGGTATAGTGGTGAATAAATAAGAATAATATGAAATAAAAGCTTCTGAACTCCGAAAACGTTCTAGCACATTTTCAGTTTCCCAACAATTTTCATAAAATTGCTGATATTTGAAATCTACACAGTTGATTTCTCGCCTCAAAACTTGTTAGAAGTGGATTTAGTGATGAAAACAGCGTATGAAAATTGTAAAACAAGTTCTATTGTCCTCTACACATCAGACCGGTTGTT
The DNA here is from genome assembly GCF_021292245.1 of Micropterus dolomieu. NCBI lineage: Eukaryota > Metazoa > Chordata > Actinopteri > Centrarchiformes > Centrarchidae > Micropterus > Micropterus dolomieu. The sequence continues at coordinate 30,758,406 of NC_060153.1, forward strand.
GTTACAGTTCTAGCGCTTTGCATTATGGGGCACAGTACGCATGGTCTAATGCATACTGGAGATTTTATCCTTATCAGTACGCCATCCGGGTATTTTTGGCATACTGCAGATTTTTCACAGTAGGCGGTTCCGAACGCAGCCATAGCCTACGCCCTAACCACTGACCTAGCTTTGTGCACCAGCTACCATAGAGTAGTACATTGTTTGTAACTTAGAATAACAGTAGACTTGCGTAATGATAATAGTGCAAAAACATTGCACAAAATGTCAATTGTGGCTTCAGGGGTGTTGCTGTTAGCCTGTTATTCCTCTGGCAACCAGTCACTCACATTTCTTAGGTCTTCTCTTAAGTTGACTACCTGCTTGAAATTCAAAATAAGTCAAATCTCAACATAGAATTAGATCAAATCTCTTAGATGTAGTGAGCAGGTTTTATGCAGCATGACACACCTTTACTGTTGTTGTTGAAGTTTCCTACAGCTGCCACCAAATATTTCAATGATTGCACCTTACTGCTGCACCAATACAATTCTTACTATGCTATTGATATATCATGTGAAGAAATCTGGACACTTTAGCTGGGGTCACTTGTTAAAGTGCACTTTGGCAGCATTGGCACCGTTTGCAATAAAAGCCACTTGTTGTAACTACTGAGCATCTTTCAATCCAGCTGTCTGCCATCACACTTTACTCAGATATCAGATGATATTCCTGTATTTTTAATGTAGCCATACATTAAAAAAGAGGAGATTATGACAATTTCCCTGTTGTATGTGTTTTTAACTGTGGCTGACAATTAAAACTGTATAATATGGGACATTGCATTATAAAGTATTAAACAGCATGATAACATTTTTAATGTATCATCTTAAAAAGCTGAATGTATTGTCCAAACACCGTCTTTTAAGACCATGAAATTTGACTCATTGTGGTGCAGAGCAGAATCTCAGCTGGATTTCACTCTGATTAGGCAGGAAATTCCATTATTATTATTTTAGTTATTATAATTATGAATTATTATTATTATTATCTTTCTGCAAATCTTTTATAACTAAGAAGTACTTTGCATTTTCAGTTTCTACAAAAAATATGTAACTGCCTTAAAGAGGTGGTATTATGCTCATTTTCAGGTTCAAAATCTTATTTAGGTTTACATGGTTTAATTTTCAAAAAACACCATATTTTTTGTCAGACTGCACATTACTGCAGCTCCTCTTCTCACCCTGTGTTGAAGGCCTCAAATGATCTTTGTTGGGAGTTGCACATGCGCAGTTCCTAGTTAAGTTACTACTAGCCAATCAGAAGCAGAAAAGGGCAGGTCAGCGAAAGGCCGGTAATAGCCAATCAGTCAGTGAAAAGATGGTAAACAGCTTTGATTCAGCTATACATGTTGCCGACCAGCTTGGCAACATGGACTGGAGTTTCAGAGTGGTGAGTTATTAATCTGTAACAAAAGTATTTTTCATCCATAAAGTTTTAACTGAGCTCTGTCTCTACATCACAGGAACAACTTTATGTCCACTGACGGCTTGGAGGGTAGCTAGTGTTTGGAAGGGAGAGGAGAGCTGTGTGCTGCAGCTCGCTGTTTCTGAGGGCGTGTCGGAGTAGCCGCTTGACGAGCGTTATGAACCGTATTTTCATTGTGACGTCACAAGAAAGGGACGTAAAGGCTGGACTACAAACGAGCTGTTTTCAGACAGTTCAGAGCAGAGTTTTCTTTGGGAGATGGGAACTTCCTTTGGGGTTTTTCACTTTGCAAACCTGTTACATGCACAAAAAAGATATTTAACTCAATGAAGGAGAGGGAAAAAGCCAAACACCATAATACCACCTCTTTAAGCTTTTTCCCATGAACTTTGCGGACTAGTTCCAGCTCCCGCTGAACACGGCAGCCGGTGTTCTGACGATTTATGCTTCCTTATTGAAAAATGCTACCTTAGCTACCTTCAATTGCTAACGTCTAACCCTAGTCCTAACACTAACCCTAACCAATGGGCATGCAAAAAACTGCCAAGTAGCACATCTCGATAGGTCGCATAAATCGACAGAACACCAAACACATCATCCGAGACAGACAGAGGCCAGTTTGACTAGGGGGAATGCAGTACCGAGGAGGTTTTCTATGCCGGGTTTGGGTCTTGGAACCCCGGGACCGGAGTCCGCTAATAGGGCCGCTAGCAGCCTGGCTAATGTTAACATGAGCTAACTAGCTACAGATGCTGAGATAGTTAACAGCATTTAAGGGTTTAGCAAAAACTAAAGCTATCTGTCCATCCTGAAGCTCTATAATGTTAAATCCCCTTGGCACTGTATTCCCTTTTTGCTTTGAAGCTGTGTTTGGTCCTGTTCAGGCTGTGTTGATTGGGAGGCTGCTGAACGTGGTGTCATTGCCCACTCGCACGGCGCCACTACCCACCATCGCTCCCTGTTGCGTCCCCCGCCCCTGGCCATAAACTTTACAAACTCCCCAAATATTAGAGGTATAACATTAAACACTCTGCCAGCGCTCCGAGCTCCCAGTCCAGGCAGAGTCAGCTAATATGACAGCTAACTGAGCTAACTATCAGCAGCTGATAGCAGTTAGCTGTTAGTTTAGCAACAAGTTAAAACCTAAAAAAACCCCAAAAACTTTAGCAACAAGTAAAGCTAACTGTTCATCAGCAAACTCAAATATGATCCAGTTTCAACAAAATCAGCTAGGATGTGCTTTTTTTTTTTGTATAGTAATCAGTGAGGTCCGGTCGGTCCCCAGAAACAATACTCCCTGGTAGCCTCATGAAAATGAAAAGCTTTTCATTGGACGCTAAATTAATACACGCCCCCGAGTGCAGGATCGGTCATCAAAATTTTAAAATCGTTTTCCAGGAAACGACAAACTAAAATACCATCAACATTATCTACAAAACAACGTATTTCATCATCGTTGGGCCAGATGTGCTAGTGTATCGGTGACATACAGTGCGAGGCATATGTAATAAAAACAAATTAACGTTTTGATTTCATGGGGACTTTAAGCATCTTTGCTGACGACGTTAGCATTACCTTCGTGTGTTATGACCGATATCAGCGAATAATACTGTCAATGCTGTAACAGAGAAAGAGCTTGTTGAGTTTTTCCCCTCTATTTGCATGATTTATGCTGTATGTCATGAAGTGTAACCAAGATGGGCCTTGGTGGCAACAGAAATGTGTGGACTGTTTGTTTTTTTGCTATACTGTACGTATTACATTGTACCTTTTAGATATCGACAAAGATTTCGGTATGTTGTCTGATTTGAATACATTTTGAATAACGCTAAGATAAAGTGTGTATTCTAGTTAGATCATCAGCTCCATGCTAAGATTTTAGCGGCACTCTGTTGAGTAATAGACTCCATGCATACAGTTAATTGAGTGATTGTTCATGAATTGTAAACCTGAAACCTTTAATTAGCCTTTAACACATAGCCTAATAAAAATGTAACCTACTTTAAATGTCTTAGCTAGCTGTAAGTGATGACCGTTGATTTTGAAAATGTAGCTGATTGCATCACTTACATTGTTGTCAGACAGGTAGTTAGCAGCTAGCTACTTAGCGGTCGACTGTAAATGAGCAAATGGTGACATCGAACAGTAGTCAGAGTTTTTTCCTCTTAAGATTCAAACTATGATATGATGTGCCTAAAAGCTTTTCAATCTACAAGCTGTGCGTCACAACCTCCAGGATTAATCTCTGTAGCAGTTTGTCCCGTCGCTAACAAGAACAAGCTAACATGAGCAGAGCTGTCACCCTCACCAAGGGGATGTTAGTCAGATATCAAAAGTTATGAGACATTATCAGACGTGACTTACCAGGAGTTGGAGTAAGTTATCACAAGTGGACAACTAAGTAGCTGTTTATAATAAATATACCATCACTTTTGAATGATTTAACTGAATGATTATATTTGACAAAGTCATCCAATATACTACATTTGTGGTACGCCGATTAAATTTCAGAATTTTTTATAAACTACTAATCAAGTTCATTTGGCACTAGATTTACATCTACAAGAAGCAACTGCTACATTTGATTATTCTTGTAGAAACACAACATTGGTCAGAAAGTTGAGGCTTCACAATAACAGTAGCAGTGGCCTATTACTCAACATGAATACGTGCTGGACTGGAGTCCTAATGCCTGTGAGCCACCAAAGACACATGAATGACAAAATACAATTCTGAATACATTACATTAAACATTGCTGACTGTGGATGCGTGGCCTGCGGTGTTCATATGTTGTGCTCTGTTGTCTGACTGTGACCTGCCACCATATATTATGTGCTATGTTGATGTTTACTTAAATATAATAAAGTATCCTCCCACGTGTCGGTCATGCACCTTTCTGTTTTGACTTTGTTCTGAGTTAAATTTGGATTACACAGGTGCCTCTTATGTCTTCTGAATTTTACTGTGAACTGGCAATTCTTTAAAAAGACTTTTAAAGAATATTTATTTTGTTTATAGCACATTAAGTTGTAATGGCTTTAGGGGGCGGACGGAGCTCAGTCTGTGGGGACTCGGCGTGGAAACCAGAGGGTCACCAGCTTAAGTCCAGTTCAAACCAAGCAGACCTATGAGGCAAAGACAATGTGAATATATTTGTGAATGAGTGTGTGTGAATATATACAGAGTAAAAATAATTTAATTTCGACTTCACTCAATATACTTTATGGCCGGAAACAGGATGTCTGTTCACATTTGTTTACTACGTCTCTGAGGGCTTCCATGTAGCGCCACAAATAAGAAAATATCAGATTTAATATCAGATTTTCAAAAGAATCAAACAGTCATCAATACATTAAGTGAACCCTTTTAAGTCATCCAGCTTAATTAGCTTCAAAACTGAAGATGTCATTCTTTTTTTTATTAGCTGATTAGCAAATGCGAAGATACCATTTACAAAATGTGTGAATTTAGTGCGGATAAAAAAAAAATGTCAGGGCTTAAAAAAAAAAAGATTAATTGGGCATTCCCTGTAAACATAGGTACACATACTGTAAATAAACAGACACAGGTATACACAGATAAACATCATCTCATCTGCAGCTGCTATACATTTGTTAGCCATAAAATATCTAAGGGCTCAAAAACAAGTGGGCATAAAAATCAAAAAATAAAACTTTTAATGAGAGAATGTGACAGTTAAATGCTGTTTAGAAACACCCAGCTGTAAACATTTTGAATGTGCGGTGGACAGTGAGGAGGAGGGACATTTATTCAGTGTCACCCACGTTACACAAACCCACACAAATGCTGATCAGTAGCTTTCATATGTCTAGAGTAAACCATTGTATTAAAGTTAAAGAGTCTACATACAAGCGAACATAAAAGGGACAAGTGGTGATTCAATAGAAATCTGTTTTTACAGAGTTGTCAAGGTAAAAGTATAACATACTTTTGACAGAATTCAGCATATTTTTGGTCATTATCCAAAAACTGGGTTTAGAACTGACCACATCCAATCATCTCTTTAGCCCACCAATTCACATGCGGGGGGGTTCAAAACACAGTAACAAACTGTATGAAATGACTCTTTGTATAATCTGAATTTGAGCCAGTAGGTCCAATACAGTCTGGCTTTTGAAGAGCCATATGAAAAATGTATTCATTTCATGCCACTGACATGAGCCAACAGGAAGTCAGGGGAAATTCTTCTCGTGCATACTTTAAACCAGCTCGGCCAGAGGATTCTAGTACGGCATGCTTCCTCTATGGGCCCAAAAACATAGAAGCCAGAGGAAGCCTTAAAAAACATGTTTTTGCAAATGCATTGAATGAACACTGTATGATTGGGTACCAAGTTGAATCCCAGTGCTCATAATCCATGATGCTAACATGCTATCTGCAGCCATGTATCATTTGTCATTAATGTGCTAATGGAAATAGCTTTGAACCCAAGTTCAGCCAAGGCTTTTTATCAATCAGATTATTTTGATTTCTCAACAAGCAGAGGAGATCATTTTAGGGGGGGCATGGCCTTTAATGAGAATGTGACCTGCTCACAGTGCATTGCACAGCAAAAAATGCTATGAATGTGGGCAGAAATGTAGCTGACTTGGTATTATAACCATGTGGTCTTGACCACCTGTCCACTTTCCCACCTGGTTCTAATGGGCAAATTTTATCCGTAGGGCAGGTTATAACTCGGCTCTAAGCAAAATTCTGCTAAGGGGCCCTCGTACCTGCCATTTTGACATTTTGGCCGTCGCCATCTTGATTTTTTGTTCTGAAACAGAGACCGAAACTGCAACACACCCGCTCCCCGGACTATTGCACTCTCATAACAGCAGTGTAACTGTGGAGGCGACCGCCGGTGGGGGGTTGGAACGGTAGCGGTGTGTGTCATATTTGTATAGATAGTAGGTTAGTAGTCATTTTTCACCTTATTTTAGTTTTTATTCACTACTTGAATCTGTTCCCTTTCTCTTCACCTCTCTTGTCCCCACACTCACACACATCTAGCCTACACCTCTCTCTCTCTCTCTCTCTCTCCGTGTATGTGTCTCTGCTCTCCTCACTTTTTCATCAGCAGTATGTTTTATGAAGTCGTCGCATTTAATAAACTCATCCGCGATTCCGTTTGTGGAACAAAACCAAAACCGACGTGGTACTGAGTGACAGTGATTGAGTGATCATGCCTGCAAGTTAAACTACTTTAATTAACCCAAGATGGAATATAATGGTGATGATGATAATAATAACCCCCCCCCCCCCCCAAAAAAAAACCCCCCAAACAAACAGGATGATAATTGTAGCTCGCAACAAACAGGCTTAAAACAAAATGTACTCAGCAGAGAAAATGAACAGCTGACTCCTAATAAGCTTTTTCAACGGTGCTGGTTAAATTTACTCAGAGCAGTAGTTCCGAGTTACTCCAGCCTGATAGACAGGTCGCCTTGGTAGCAACTTGTCAACTGCAAGGTAATCCCGCCCTAAAGCCTCCCCTGCTTTATGGTCTATTTTCCTCTAAATGGGACCATAATTTACTAAATTAACATCATGCTGTATTAAAGAAGACATGAAAGTAACGATTATGAAAGTGTTTACTGAGGTAATAAATCAGGTGATAAGTAGGGTCATTTTACCATTATTTCTAATGGAGCTGGACTTCTTTTTGCAACCAGAGGAGTCGCCCCCTGCTGGTTGTTATAGAATGCAGGTTTAAGGGACTTGCGCAGTTGCATCACTTTTCAGACCCGGAGGTGCACGTGAAACCGTGTAAACCATTTGCCATTGCCACACAGTCACACCTGACACCCCAGTGCTCCCACTACAGTCCTACTCCTTTTAAAACAGTCTGCTCCATCTGTCGATCTAAGAATAAGTAGACATATACAGAACAGAATGAGGTATAAACAAGCAATATTTATTGAATAGAATATTTCCTATAGAATATTAAGATAAGTGAATATTAACATTAACACAAATATAAAATGCACCATTTGCTTTAACTATACAATGTAGCTGTAACATACGTTTATCGGCAAGGGCACAGTTATATGTTTTAAATAGTAAAATAAAGTCTACATGTGATTAGCTTTGGCTAATGGCTATACAATGTACACATAAAGCCTATGGGATGGCTGCAGCTATATTGTCTGGACTGGCCCCAAAGAGGTTTCTGCTGGAGAGTGCAGGTCTCATTTGTTTTTCGTATTTCACTTTTTGTCAGGCGCAAAGTCAAGAGAAGCGCTGCCCAGCTAGGTGAGCAACACAGAGTAGAGAGAGATGCCCTGAAAGCTAGCATATTAACTTAGTATTATTTGCTTGAAGTGTTTTCTTTCTACCTTTCATGACCAGAAGGATTTTCTCACAAAGCTCTTAATGGTCAGGCACCATCTCATCTTAAGGAGCTCATAGTATGCGCTCCCAGAATGCAGGGTTACTTGCAGGTGAGTCCTGAACCATCCCTTAGTTATGGTGCTATAGGCCTAGACTGCCGGGGGATATCCCATGATGCTCCTCTCTCCTCCTCTCCCTTCTTATCCCATTAATGCATGTTACTAACTCAACTTCTTCCCTTTCCCGTAGTCTTGTGCCTCTCGTCCATCTCCTCTCTCCTTCTGTAGCTTTCTGCAGGTGTTTCTGGCTCTAGATCCGTGGTTACGAGTCTCCTGCTGCTACCATGTTACTGCTTGACACCCTCTGCTACAGATATCATTACTGGTTCTATTATTATGATCATAACATTACTATAAATGTCAGTAACGTTCTTCATTTTCAGTCTGAACCACTACTACCTTTACTGTCTGTATTTCTGGGTGGATAATGTGTTGGCCACTTGCCCCCTGCTCTCTCTCTCCCTCACCCCCAACCGGTCTCGGTTGATGACTTAGTCTCGGTTTCTCTACTTCCTAAATCACCAAGTGCTTGCTCACGGTGGGAACTAATATCACAAAGACTTCGCCCTAGAATTAAATTGAATTGAATCCTCTCATTAAAGTTAAAACATTAACACACACTTTTTTTGTAAGACGGCGAAGGCATGACATGCTCTACTCTGCCTCTGACTAGCTCACCCTAATATTTTTACCCAAACCCTAACTTGCCTAAACCTAATCAACCCAACCAACAAAGGCAGCAGATTCTAGCCAATCAGAGTCAGAGTAGGGCGGGTCATGCTTTTGCCATACACAAAGACAAATATCTCAAGGGGGAGGCGGGGCACATGCGTAATTTGCGGGAACGTGACAGCCTCATGATGCTGCTAGTGGCATCGTGCTAGATTCTAAACATTAGAACAGAAATATTGGCTACTGCTGACTTCAGTCAAAGTATTGACATTGGCCAATAAAACAGCAGCACATCAGTCACACGCTGGCCTAAAATCTGTTCTAGAGGTGTGGTTGTGCTTCTCAGTCTTCATACATGTCAGCATACATGGAAGCATGTGGAAGCATTCCTCATTAGTAAAGATTTCCTGTTGCTTCATTTCATTCTGTCATTGCAACAGGGCAAATGATTAGTGGAGCCTCATTCCTTCCTGATATATTAGTACAGGGGCTGAAGAACGGATGAATGGTGTCAGTAAACGTATCTGTGAATGTGTAGATGAGCATTCTGGCCTCCACGTTGTAGAAGGTCAGCACGCCCTTATCACAGTCCACATAGATTCCAACCCGTGAGGGTCTGGGGTTGACTGTCAGGATGGTTGAGGGTAGTGTTCGGAAGGCGTAGTCGGTCTTATCCCGCAGGCTGAGGAACCAGTAGCCATGGGCGGGGCTGACGGTGATTTTTCCTTTCCGATTGACTGAACAGCTTGCCACTCCCAGGTCCCAGTCAGTCTTTCCTCCCACCTCCACCTGGAAGATGGCAGTGAGGTGCAGTTTACCGCAAAGAGTGTGGACTTTCCACACATTAGGGAAATATGGGGACTTTCCAATATGTAGGATTTGTATTGTATTTAATTTGGAAATATAGTCAAGTTATCTACATGGGATAGAATTTCTTTCCTTTCAACTACATTAATAACAATCTTTTACATTTATTCATTTAGCTGACGCTTTTATTCAAAGTGACTTACAATTGCTAAATATGTCAGAGGTCGCCTCTGGAGCAACTATGGATTAAGTGTCTTGCTCAGGGACACAATGGTAGCTGTGTCGCAGTGGGGAATTGAACGCGGGTCTCTCACAGCAAAGGCATGTGGCTTATCCATTGTGCCATCAACACCCCGGCTTTTACGCATTTGAATCTGTTCATTTAATTGTTTAGTTTAGTTTAGAGCACTTGCAGACCAAAAAGTGCTGAGAATAGAGAGTAAAATAACAAGAAATAGATCTCTGAATAAGGGCTATGAATGAAATTGCTATCTGATCTAATGCCTATGAAATGCCCTGCGACATTTATAATAGTGAAATAATATAAATCACCTATTCATGGATATTCTGGTTGTTTGTGTGCACTTCATTCTGTAATTTATACCTACATACAGCCACAGGAAAAGGTATGTGAACCCTTTTGAATGACCTGGATTTCTGCATAAATTAATCTTCCCCTAGGTCAAAGCAACAGACAAACACAGCCTCCTTAAATTAATACCACACAAACTATTCTTCATTGCTTCACAGCGAATCCCACTTACCTCCCAGTAATGCCGTCCTGTGCTGAAGCCCTGGCGGGCCAGCACACACACTACCCGGTCATAGCGTTCAGGATTGTCTGGTACCGGCTGATGGCAGTCGCCACACTGCGCCTGCTTCCCATCTTCTGAAAGGATGATACGTGGGTGGGCTGTGCTGGGGTCTAAAGTGATGTCGACTGACAGATTAAGAGAGGGAGAAAGCGGGGGATTAATTAAACTCATGGACGGCAGAACCAATGAAAATAACACTGCATATGGCAAAGGAGTGAAAATGACAACAAACCATAAAGGCAGAATTGTTTTTTAAACCGCTTACCTGCATATTCCTGAACCCTCCTTATCTCTGCACAGAAATGAAAAGCCACATTTTATTGATTCATGAAATTTGACAGGATTAAAAACAGGAGAAATGTGAGCTGATAGCTTATCAGAATCTCACTTGGGTTGGGCCTGGGTAGGGATTGGTCCAACGAGGAGAGCTGGCCTGTTAATTAGGGAAAAGAACGTTTCTCCTGTTTATTTCTGCTTCAATCAGTGAAAGGCACGAGACAGAGCTTCTAGAACAAAAACATGGGGTACTGTAGGGGAACTCATAGGGAATCCCAGCTATTTAGCCTCTGTGGGGTCGCTCATGTTTGGCCCCAGATGAGAATGCCAACCAAATCTTTACTTGACTATCCAGCTTGATTGTAGGCCTGAATTCAGACTTACAGACTTCGGGCAGTTTCCGCATCTCTTCCTGAAAGCGCTCGATCTTCTGATTGACAGTCCTGAGAATCACCCCTGAGGTCAGCTCAGACACCACAGAGACGCTTGACCAGTCTTTAGTTTGTTGAGGGACGGACAAGACAGGAAACATCTGCAGAGAGAGAAAATGTCTAAAACAGATAAAAAGATCTGGCTTCAATGGGCCTGAAGAAATATTATGATAGTCCCACTGATAAACATAGTGATGAGGAAACTGTGTGTGTGTGAACTAAATCAGTTTCAGAGAGTAAACAGTTACAGGTTTTTGTAGAATGCTTGCTTGCAATAAACCTGGAGTCACTGTGATGGTGCGATGTTTGAAAAAAGAGTTTTAACAACGGGATTCAAATCGAGTACGTCACCAGTACATCATCACCTGACTTGCTACTAGATCTGCATTTGCTGCGTTACCCGTACATTAAAATCTATACCTTTAGAAAGTGTATGTAGTCTTCAGAGAGAGCCAGCTGGCTGAGTGCTGTACTCTTCTTTTTTAGCTCAGCTATCTCCTCCTCCAGCTCTCTCAGCAGGTTCTGAGCTCTGTGCTCAGCCGCTCGCCGAGTCATCTCCATCACCTGAGGACAAAAGTACGCCAATTCCGATTACCATTAATCATCAGACAACAGTTTTTGTTATAAGATTCTCCCCATACCTCCAAGACTTCAGCTTGGCAGCGCTCCACTCTGGAGATAAGTTTGGAAAACGCACAAACAAGTCCATCTGTCTCTCTCTCAGCAGCAACCTAAATCAACAAACGACAAACGGCAGTAGATGTCTGAAAAGCACCCACTGGAAGCTGGCTACTTTTATAAGCTCGTGAGCAAACTGTGCGTCAGGCTGGAGGATATTTTTCTGGCCTGTTAATAACAGCACATGGTGCATACTGGCAGTATTAAAAACTGTCTAATTACTTATGTGCAGACACTATATACTCACTATAGAATCACAGGTAACAACACTGCTAAATTTGGATGAATCATAAAAGCTATAACTGGGACTAAAGAAAGAGTTGTTTGGCAGCTGAAAGAGCTTTATGCTGAGCTGAGCCAAATGATCTGGCTCACTATCAAGGGCCTTAATTCCCATCTGCAGAATTAGACTGCTAATTCAGACTTAAACCTGGACTGAACCTAAAGAATGACCCACCTTGGTAAAGACTGAAAACTCACTTGTGTCTCTCGTAAGGAGTTGTGTATTTCTTCCACTTTCCTCTGTTTCTCGCAGATGAGTTCCTTCAGCTCCAGCTCTGCAATACCTAACTGGGACTGGAGAAGATAGAAAACATACATGTTTAATCAGGATTAACCTAACTGTGTCTATAATCGATAACCGCCTCATCCTATATTCTACACCAGGTGCACATACAGTAAATGCTAACACAAGGGGTTGGGATCCATGGCTGCAAAAAAAAAGAGAGCACAAGATGTCGGTAACATTGCTGTGTTTTAAATTGAGCCATTTTTTCCCCCCAGGTCATGTGTTAACTGTATTTCAGTGTATTGCCCCTATCTGTTAAAGTTTGGACTGCATGCTTTGCTGTTTGCGAGCAAAATCGGGAACATCTCTTGTGTTGCTATTTGCTTTACTGGATATGTTCCATAAATAACAAACCTCACCCTAACTTTAAACCACATATTCATGTGGTTATGGCATCTTTCAGATTCTCTTGGCTCTCTGCTGTCTATGCTTAACACAATGCCCATTTAGGAGGAACCAGGAAGCTCCCTGGAGCCCAGCCTGGCTGATTTTGCTGGAGTTGACAAATTTGCTAACACAGGCAAACATCAAGCAATTGCTGGATCCTTTAAACTCTTTTTAACAAGTAAAAGCGACTCCGATCTTGTCGGATCTCTTGCTCAGTCACTCTTTTTCTCTTCCTCGCTTCCTCCAATGTCTTTTTCGGTGTCTTCGCAGCCTCTGCCATGATATCCATACTGAGAGAACAGAGTAAGTGCTTCTTCTCAAAGCTTGCTTGCTGAAGATCCGTGTTGGTGTGTGATGTGGCGCCGTAAAGCATTACGCCGTTCTCACAATAGATTCTAAAGCTGTTAAAGCTACTACATAGTGTTGCTTTAAGCTCCTTGGAGCCAGGCTTGGATCTATGCAGCCACTGCTTAACCCAGTGCTCCAGGCGGAAGGTCTTTTCTTGGATGTCTCCCCAGGATTAATAGCCCGTTCTGTGCTATGGGACCCAGCTGGAGCAGAGGGGTCTTTTGGATGTCTACGAAGGCGAGTGCTCCTGGAGACAGGCATGACCCTTGTCCCGGCATGCCCACTCTTAAGCGCCACTCCCCAGGCTACACACACTGCCCTGGAAAGAGCGTCGTGCCCCTGGTACTCCTCTTGGAAGTTCATGCCTCTGGTTCTCCGGTTTGGACTTTGTGCCCTGGGTACTGATTTTATGTTTTTGTTTGTTAATAAATGAGACAGTCCTGATGAAAACTCCTGCAGCCAGTTGAACAACTCTCCCTAACTGACTGACTGACACAAGGTTTCTAACGGTATGAGATTTTCACAGTATGATAACGGTCTCACAAAATATCACGGTTTTACACAGTTATTATATAAATGTACTACATGGTATTCATACACTGGTACATGCCACTGTATTCTGTGAAACAGGTATACCGCTGAAACCCTACCTTCTTTATGTGCCACTCTCTCTTAGCAGAGGTGACATTGTGTCCTCGGTGCTCTGCTGTCTCCGCACAGATGCTGCAGATGCAGGTGTTATCAGTCTGACAGAAGAACTCCAGACCTCTCAGGTGGATGGGACACAGAGGCAGACCGGGGGAAGAGTCCCCGCGACCTTTCAGAGGGTCCCTGTCATAGCAATCATTCAACATTCATTCTGCTGTCAGTTTTGCCACCTTCACCGCTATTAGTCACATATTAACAGTGCTTCAGCCGTTTCCATTTAAGAAATGAAAGCTTATGTTTGCCACTGAACTCTTGAGTACATGGGTGATCTTTGCTCTTTTCACTTGAACAAGAAACATATTCACTGTGTGTATGTTTTTATATGACATGGTAATATGAAGCTTTCACCACTCGTTTAATTAGAAAAAGTGAAATTTTAAGAAAATCCAGTGACTGTGACCTTGCTCATTTTAAATGTATTTGATCCAGCAATGTTGTTTATGCACTCCGTGATAATATCCCATCACTCATATTGTGTCACAAGGTAAGACACAACAATGCAACCACTCCATAACAAACACTGAAGGTGCTGAATAAACAATCGAATTCCTTATAGCCGTATAACATTGTGTGTGTGCTTGCGGCACTGCGCGCTGTAACAGTAAATGTTAGCCTATGCATGTAATATGAATCTAGATAATGTCATACAGAATATGTGGATTGCAATCCAATCGCAGTTAAATGTTAATCAGCTGTGTATTTGCTGTCCGAACAAATGGCTTGGATCATTCACTCAGTGAGTGAGTCCCCATCCACTGACCTGCTATGAGTATCTAAGACAAAGCGCCATATAAATGTTAAGCATTACTATTATCATTATTATAAAAGATTTGTTCTTTTGAAACAAACATTTGCCAACAACACATCACTAATCAGAGCCTAGACACCAAACATTAATGCTAAAATTAAATTTGCTCAGAAACATTTTGGTAGACCTAGTAGTATCAAGACTTTCGCCCAGGTGACCGGTGTTTGTTTCCCGTGTGAAACAAAATATCAACCTTGAATGTTTTTAGTGAATGTAAGTAGGTTATGCAAGCTACATAAGTTCAGTTTTTTAACTCAAACCATTACCTTTTCCTAAACCTAACCAAACTGGGTGTAACTGGACGTTGACCGAGTGATAAAACGTATTGCTCTTATTCATGTTCCCCATGAGCATTCCTCTAGCACCAGACAAATGTTATATTTTACCCTGATTGGTATGGTGAGGTTTGAAAATTAGAAAAGTAATCCCTTTGTTATTCTGTTGGGCAATTTCATACTCCACTGCGTCTTGCTCCCACATTCCCGTTTTCCTTGTCTCAGCATGTTTGCTTGTTGTGATTTGACAAACCAAACATTTATGTCATTATTATTATTATTACATTTATAGTAATATTGTTTTTTGGTTAAGCTTTACAGTTGACGTCAAACCCATTTTAATGTAGTCTAAGGAGTGCAGTCTGTTACCTGGCTGAAGGGAAGTAGGGTGGACGCGGGTAATGTTGCTCATTGTTCTGAGCCTGGAAGGACAGGTGAGCGTTGACTGGGCCGGGGCTTTGGGCGTGAGGGTCATTGGGATAGGGGAGGGTGGTGTGAGGCATCTCGGAAGAAGGCAACCGCTTAAAACGAGTCATCATCTCAGCAAAGATGCCCTCCGGCAGTTCCCTTGGCCTCCCGGGCGGAGACTGGGCTGAATGATGATGCTGAGGATGCGAGTTGGTATTCTCCGCTCCTCCAGATCTTCTGTCTGTTGGAACCTGCTTGAACAGTTCAGTGATTTCCTTCAGGGTTCGGTTGATTTGGAGTTCTGGTCGCTTGGGGAAGGACTCCTTGCAGAAGGGACACTGGTAAAACTTGGCACCCCGTCCTCCTGCTCCGTCCCAGTACGATGAGATGCAGGCCTTGCAGAAGCTGTGGCCGCACGGTGTTGCGATTGGATCGTTGAATATCTCCAGACAGATCGAGCAGGTGAACTGGTCTTCAGACAGAAAGGTAGCAGGCAGCGCCATAGCTGTCCAATGTTAAGCTGCATAAGAGATAGTGTTGCCATTAAAAAGTTATACCTTAAATTAGCAGCAATTACCACATCACATCATTTCCCTTAGTCCATCCATTAATCTCTTATCAATTACACAGATGTCCTGCAATGCATTATTCTACTTTGATTCTGCACTTTATACTTGTACAACTGTTATTATTATTATTAGAATTATTATTATTGTGGTAGGGGATAAAGGGAAGGGGTAGCGTAGGCATAGCGACTTCACCTCAACTTTAACCCTAACTTTTAAAATGAAAATAAACATGTAATTCATTATATATAACAGCATAATGACAGACTTACTTATTCTTATCATATACTGTTCTTGATGCTCGACATAAAACTTGTACTTTTTCCTTACTTGCAGATATTGTAAGAAACAACTCCAACAGGTTCCTATGGTAATGTGAAACACTGTCGTTCAACAACGCATACACATCATTTAACAGGTGTTGAGACCACAAGTTTAGTGAAACAAGCGGCCTGCATGTTCAAAAAAACCCCCGACGTTGCCAAAATCCCTCTGGTCCATTAAATCACACCTGAGAGAAAGATTAAGTTGAATCCAAATACTGGATTCCTGCTGGCCAAGCCCCTTAAGGCAGCGCAGGTGCCCCATGTGGCGCGGCCATGACATCACTAAACTTCCCACTTGCAACTGCCGTTGCTACAGGAGATAACCCTGATACCGTTTCAGCGCTGAACTTTATTTCCCTAGGTGAAGGTCTTATCTTGCTCGACGAGAACAAACTTTTTCATATGTTCTAGATTCATTACAAATAAAGTGAAATATTTCAGGCCTTTTTTTGTTCTCATCTTGAACATTACGGCTTACAGAATAAAGAATGTGTAATACAGAAATGTGGGAAACCTGAGAAGAGCCTTTAATCTCTCAGTCTGGTTCAGTACACACAACCACAATCAGGGTCTTACAGAAGACACTCACTGAGTCACAGAAGGTCAGCTGGCTGTTCACAGAGTGCTGTATCAAAGCATAGTCATGGACTGGAAGGTTAAACTGTGGCAGGAAAAGGTGCACAAGTAACAGGGACGACCGCAGCCTTGAGAGGATTGTCAAGAAAAGCCGATTCAAGAACTTGGGGGAGCTTCACAAGGAGTGGACTGAGCCTGAAGCCACCAGGCACAGACATGTCCAGGAAATGGGCTACGTGTGTCACATTACTGGTGTCGAGCCAGTCCTGAACCAGAGAGCGCGTCAGAAGCGTCTTAGCTGGGCTAAGGAGAAACAGAACTGGATCGTTGCTAAGTGGTCCAAAGAAACTGGAGTACGAGTGGAGAGGCACAGAATCCAAGTAGCTTGAAGGCCAGTGTGAAGTTCTGCTGACAAGCTTTATGGAGACGCTGGTTTCCTTTTCCAGCAGGACTTGGCACCTGCCCACAGTGCCAAAACCACTAGTACCTGGTTTGCTGACCCTGGTGTTACTCTGCCTGATTGGACAGCCAACTCGACTGACCTGAACCCCATAGAGAATCTATGGTGTGTTGTCAAGAGGAAAGTGAGAGACACCAGATCAACAATACAGACGAGCTGAAGGTCGCTATCAAAGCAACCTGGGATCCGTAACACATCAGCAAAAGTTTTGCCTTTTGTCTTAAATTACGGAAAATAATGGACTTTTCTGAGATGTGAAGTCCATTATGAAACAACAGTGAAAAAAAACACACGAGTTGTTTGTTGACTTTCTATATGAGCAAATTAGCAAAATTATCAAGTTTGAATGTCTTTTTAAAAATCCCCTAAATGAGAACGTCATCCAGCCTCTCACGTTCAGGAGGAAACAAGCCATGCCTGGTACCTTTACATAGCGCAGCCTAAACAGCGATCTGTTAGAGCCAGTGGAGGCGATTCTGCATGAGTTTGGTCTTAAGACAGACAGAGCAGTTGCTTAACACTTCACCTAATCATTGCGTCCACAACACACACAGCAGCACTGTGAGAAACAATGTAGACTGTCTGCGCACACTAACCACACACTGAAACAACACAGGTAAGTACTTTCACAAGATCAGGAAATTCAGGCTTGGCTGGAACAACATAGACCTCATCTGTTGACCATGACGTTTTCAGTGAAGTGTTAAATATAGCGATAAACTCAAATCCTGCAAGTCATCTACATTTCCTCCTTTACTGAAATATGAGGTACCAGACACTTCTATATTTTTCTTACTGACATTACTTTTCTAAAAGACCTAATTCTAGTTATTCTAAGCCCGATAAATCTTCTTGATGATATAAAGTAGATGAGCAGATAAATACTAATTGCTATTGATAAGTATTTATTCAATAATAATTACCATTTTTCACAAGTGCTTTTTTTTTACTATTCCATGTTTGTAATGATTTGGGAGACTTAATGATGTGTAGAGCAAGTTATTTGCTGATAAAATGCGTATTGTGTCCTGCTCCCGTACTGTACTGTTACTGTATTTGTCCCTTAATTTCAATGTACTTCAAAATAATCTTGACCGTTACCAAAAACTAAACCTACTTATAATTTTAAACCTGCAGAGTGGAACTTTTGTTAGTTCCATGACAATAATCCATTATTTAGGGAGAGTACATGTAATAGCTACTCCCCCACATGTTGATGGACATTGTCCTCAGGTGTCTACTCCTGAGGACATAATAACGTCCAAATTACAAGCATTCACACAAGCAGCTGCAGTACAGGTGGCACAAGATTCCCCATTGGTTGAAGCATGGCTGAAAGGGTTAGGCCCAGCTGGAAAAGACACTTGGAGGTAAGTAGTTTTGATGTGTAAATGCTTCAGGTCAAGATATCACTCATACTGGTTTTATAATCTGATAAGCAGCGTTGTTACCAGGAAGTAATCTCTCTACATTTCTACCTGTTCCATTTCTCTAGTATTGTCTATTCATTTTCCAAACTGATCTGTGGGCAAATGTTAAGGATTCTCAGTGATGAAAGAACTAAATCAATGAACATTCACTCATTTAGCTGACGCTTTTATCCAAAGCGACTTACAGTTGCTATATATGTCAGAGGTCGCACGGCTCTGGAGCAACGAGGGGTTAAGTGTCTTGCTCAGGGACACAATGGTGGATTGTACCCGGGTCTCTCACACCAAAGGCATGTGTCTTATCCACTGCACCATCTCCACACTGTGAATCGTTCAATAAGATATTCCTGAATTTGTGAAAAAGTACAATAAGTGTTTAATTAACCAGAGTTTTTGAACCTTTCAGCCTTCCAGACGTTTACCTTTCTCTGACACTATTCTCTCAACAATATTTTCATATCATTGAAGACATCATGAAACCTGTTCATGACGTGTGAGGGGCTGACCCAGGGACTGTCACATGCAAAACACATATTTACACCTGTTTCTAGTGGAGACAGGTGTCGTTACAGTCTACAGTACCATTCAGCACGTTGTTACATACTGAGAAATCAGTGATTTCTTCAAAGTAACTCTGTAAAAAGTAAACAGACTTCCAACTATTGACAAAAGATAACATTTTACCACAGTGCCTTTCCCATTATGTGCAAAGTCTCTCACACCCAGAAATTGCTGTTTGCATTCCTTCACACACATTTCAGCGTGTTTCCACCTTACCTGAGTTAAACATGCCTTACCTGTTCTGAGGACTGAAGTGACTATGGTGGCAGTTTATTTCCAAGGCAACCTCAGAGCGACAGCGCTCTCCCTCTCTAATGTTGTTTCCCTGCGAGATTAACATCCGTCTGCTTGTCAGGTGTCGCCGTCCTGTCCCTTTTCCTTCCTTCTGTCGTTGTCCACCCACCCACAAAGTTTATCCAACCCGACCTGTTCCACAGGTGGAGCTGTTCTAAAACAATCTCTACCTCTGCCTCTCTCTGGCTCCACCTCTCCAAGACACGGACACTCTCTCTGCTCTTTAATCATTAGGTGAAATTAAAGAGTGTGTTGTTAAAGAAATGTGCCAAATAAGTCTGAACAATAAATAGGATTTTTAAAAGGCTTCTAATGTGATTTTTTATTCTGTCCCACCCACATCTTTCTCCAATATTTAGTTTCATCCTCACTCTCCATACTGACTGCACATGCACACGTGTGTTTTACCTTATTAGGCACCAACAGTGTGTAAGAGATCACCTTAAAGTGATCAGACTTGGCCGTCCATGACCCGGTTGCCGGTTCACAGCTTTTCCTTCTTTGCACCACTTCTGCAGATGCTCTGACCCTGTCATCTAGCCATCACAATTTGGCCCTTGTCAAAGGTGCTCAAATCCTTATGCCGTCCATGTTTCCTGCTTCTAACATCAGCTATGAGGACATTAAAATGTTCTCCTGATATGTCAGTGGTCGTGTTAGTGCTGATAAGCGTATGCCATTACTATTAGGGCTGTGTCACCTGCATGCCTCTTGTTGATAATCTAGTGTGTACTGTGAAAAGAGGCATGCTGGGAAAATGCATGTCTAATACAGTCAACACAAGTTGAGTTATTTTAAACAAAGAGATGAAATCACAGACTGTATATTAAGAAAATGAGAACAGAACTAGCACCTTTGAGATGGGAATAATTTACACAGCCGAAACATCAAGAGGAGACTGGACTGTGCAGCTTTTACTAACCAGAGAGCAGGTAATCAAGAGGGTATAAAATGGTAGACTGCGTCAAATATTACATTAGTATTAATATCACAATTTAAATGACTGCAGGTATAATTTTATTTCATTGCCTTGGTACACATCGTTTTGAGAAACCAATCCCATTTTTAATGTGCATTTGCTGGAAGCGTTTTGTCTCAAAACCTGCAGTACAAACCTTGGGACAACCGTCAAACAGGCAGGCTCTTACTTTTACAGTTTTGTCAATTACTAACTTGGGGTAGTTAAAACTCTTCACACAGTCAGCGAAACAGAAGTGCATGTACAAAATCTGTGAATCATTTTTCATTGCTTTCACACAATATGCACTTCCTCAAATCTATGAACTCTTAACTTCAGCATCTGCAGCACATTTTTACCACGGTGTCCAAAACACAATCATAACAGAATGATGCAGTAACCGGACTGAAATATAGAAAATGGTTGCCTCTATGTGCATACAGAACTGTGTGTAGTGTTGTAAAAAGGTGTGGTGTAGAACTGCAGTCTGAGTGCGAATCAGGAAATGTGCTTCTATTTTAGCAGACTTGGTTCAATGGGTTGGAAACTTGAGAAAAACTTCCCTGCAGAACTGACATTTTGGATTAAGTAAATTTCTATGACAATGATAGAAAAAATAAATGATACTGAAGCAAATTCTGCATTTCCGATTAATTCTTGTTACATTTGCTTTGTGAAAACATGTTATTCTTCTACAATGAAATACTTATGTGAAAAATCATTTAGACTTTGCTGCCTGTTGTTAGCTCAGTGTGTTATGAGTGACAATGTGCACTTTCTGAGTGAGAATTGTTGCCAGTGTTTGGTCAAAGTGTTTTGGTGGTTTCAGTGACTTTTGGCCAAGATGCATGTTGGTAATGCAGACTGTGTGAAGAGCTGAAATAAAAAACTAAACTGGTTAGGGGTTATATTGAGATAGTGAATAACTGATAACAGACAATTTAACAAAAGATTTTATTGATTGTGAACAGTTCCTACTGCCAGCCACCTTCCACTGTACACAGCTAACACTTGTTTCTCTTAATTGTACATGAAAATTAACACCATATAGTCAAACAGAGCCAGATCATGAGCCTAATCTACACCAATATGAGAATATGGGCCCTGTTTGAAATGAAGAGACAATACAAAAAGGAAGAGAATGACAAATTCAGTCAGGAGTTTCATCGCCATATTTTCAGCTGGAGTCCGGTTTGGCCGTCACAGTGGCCATATCCGCGGTGAGCAAGTATTTCTAGAAGGGATTGAACAAGGAAAGTGGATTAGACCAGAATATTCTGGCCTCTTTGTGACCAAACAAATGTCTGAAGATGTTGATAAGTTTGCCCCGTTTGACTAGAAAAGATTTCAGTCTTCATGATTTCACTGACGAATCTTACTTTACATGCCACTAAAGTTCTTGTACGCTTTCAGGCTTAGTTTAGTGTATTTCTGCAGTGTCAAAATAAGGTACACCAGAAAATAAGTAACATAAATATAAAGAATATTCAAGTTTTGAGTAACCAACACAGTAGTGATGGACCAGTGACTGAAGGCATCATACCTTCGCCTGATGACCTGATCTATGTATGATCTAAGATCACCAGTGAATACACTTAAAAATGATAATAAACACCAGGCCAAAGATACCTAGTGACCATTTTTATTTGCAGACACAATCAGAACTCATAACGGTCTCCAAAGGGCCTGTTGTTGTTGTTGTCCTTGACCCAGACGGCTGTGCGTGTTGCCTACCTGTAGGTTCTCGTAGTGTTTGAGGGTTTTACAGTGGCTGATCTCTGCCTCTTTGGTTCCACTGAAGAACCTATTACACACCTTACAGAAGAAACCCGTCTTTGGGATCAAGAACTCCATACCTGCGGACGGACACACACGATCAAATATATATATCCTACATGTAAAAAAACAAACATAAAAGCAAAAGCACAACGTCAGAGCAGGGGCCTGTACAACGAAGCAGGGTCGCCGAAGGAAACCGACCGTGTGGGCAACACTGACTGAACCATTGTTTTTCTTTTTACACGCCAGGTTATCCTAAAGTTAGGAGAGTTTCCTTAAGATTTTACAAAGTTAGGATGCTTCTGTAATACAATTTTTCCATCTTAAGTTACGGAACTGTTAAACTGTAATAGCGTCAGGTCCTTGTTACCAAATAGTTAAGATAGGATCTGCAGGTTGAAGTTTCTGTAACACGGTGAATAAATCAAATTAAATCAAGTGTCTTACCAACTGGCTTGCTGGGGTTGTAAGGAGGGAGGGCGCAGCCTGTGCTCATGAGAGTTTCCGTCTTTAATTTCTTCTCCACACTCTCCTCTTCAGTGTTTGTTTGGTCTTCAGATCTCTTGTGTTTTCCTGTGAGAGGCAGACACATCTTTAAAATCTGGAACCGATGTAAAAAGACCTGGTCTTACTCAGCAAGCTTATCCAGACAACTTTCCAATCAATCATTGTTTGATATGGGATGCAGGTGTCAACATTAAAACACCTGCATCCCTGTTAGCAACTACCTACCACAAGGATAAAGGTGCCATCATCCCATTACGCATAATGAATAAGATCTGTAGGGACTTCGGATGGCTGGATCATCCACATTACCCATCCAATTAACGGATCCACATGAAGATGATTCTCTAACCACTAAGGTGCTGCTGCCATCCATGATTCAAAACTAAAAATCAAAGAAGCCGTACCCGTCGTCAGAGCAGGAGCTCCCGCCTCCTTGTCCTCTTCATCTTGCTTCTCCTCCCGTTGCTCCGTTTTGTCCGACACCACCGCCGCCGCCGCCACCGCCTCCTCCTCCGCCTTAGCCTCACTGTGATTGAGAGCGTTGTCCTCTTTCTCACCTTCCTCACTCTCTGCAGTCACTACCCCTGTTGCTGGGCTGTTTGAGGAGGAGCCAGCGAGGGTAGCTGGAGCTGCAGGGGTAGACGTGGGAAGTGTTTCAACCTCAGCGGACGAGTCCAGAGTGGCTGTCAGTGTGGTTTCTAGAAAAATAATCAAATTACACGATTTTAAACTTAAAATCAAAAGACAAAAATCTAATCATTTTTCCAATACTTGCTGGTATCAAAGCCAGTCGGTGCCATAAAAATATGGGCGTTTGGCACCCAGCCCTACGTAAAGATGGAGTTTCCTTCAGTTCATTATAGAGGTTAAATCAGTGTGAGGCTGTACCTGCGTCAGGTGTGATCTCAGGTTCTTCTGGATGACATACTGGCTCGTGTGTCTGGCTGCGGGAAGAGTCTGACTGTGAAGCCGGTGAGGGGGGGGCCGCGGCGTTGAGGACCGGACCGGGCGTTAAAACTGATGACGCCGACGTGCCTGAAGTCTCAGCTGTCAGCGCAGTCACAGGTTCAGACTCTGGTGGTCGCTCGTCAGACTTCACCGGGGCAGCTGTGGTGTCGGACGCTGATGTTTCTGCGGTAACCTGGAAACAGAAAGAGGACCGTGAAGCCTCACACGCCCGTTTCTCTGGATGGCGAGGGGGGGGTCTGATATAGAAGCTGAAATGTACCGCTGGCGCGTCCTGTTCGACAGATGCGGGAGCGTCTTCCCCTCCCTCTGTGGTTTCCATGGGAACAGTGGGAGAAGGAGAGCAAGGAAGGTCTGTCACATCTCCCACTTCATCTACCGTCACAAAGTCACTCATGTTGAATGGGAACTCGTCACAGTCCTCCTCCACCTGATAGTATGACAAGATAAAAAAAAAAAAAAAAAAAAAAAAAAACACATTGAACTGCGAGCAGGAATGACAGCAGAGATTCAGCTCGCCAGTTTCTGACCTGACGCGTCTTCTCACCGTTTTGGTCTCAGCTTTGGAGTTGTGACTCTCTTCATCCCTCCAAGAGCTCTGCCTGTATCCCTCGAACCTGCTCGACGATCTAAATCCCGACAATCCTTCACCGTACGCTCTCTTCCTCTCCCTCCTCTCTCTATCCCTCCTCTCCCACTCCCTTCTTTCCTCCTCCCTCTTCTCCCTCCTGGCTCTTTCATCCCTCTCCCTCTTGGCCCTCCTCTCCCTGGACTCCTTCTCCTTTCTTGCCTCGCTCTCTTTCCGCTCCCTCTCCTGCTTCTTCACCTCTTCCTCTGTGTGGTTCTTGGTTGGCTTTTTTGTCTCCTCTGCTACTTTGTCGTCCTGCTCCGTCTCCGTCTGTTTCTGCCCCTGCTCTCCATTAGTGGAAGAAGCTGCGTTGTTGGAATTGTTGGCGGTTCTTGTTCGGCATTCCACAAGCAGCGCGTTAACCATCTCTTGGGTAACCTGGTAAAACGGGGATCATAAAAGATATTCAACTCTTAATATGCTGGAGGATCCTGACCTTAGCTGCACAGGAGAACGGTCTGGCTCCAGCGACAGAAGCAGACTGACATTTTCTGGATATTTTACCTTAGGGAGCGGCGGCATGGCCGTATCCTGGGAAACTGCTTTGCCATCAGAGCTAGCTGGCTTTGTCTCTTCACCTGCAGATGTGTTATGTCCCGCTTTGGATGCGTCGACACGGTTTGTCTCTTCTGCCATCTCCACGACAGTTTCAGCAGCCAACGTTTCCTTAACGTCCGTTTCCAAGTCTGCTTCTGGTTTGGTGTCCGGTGCAGCCAAAGACTCACAGACAGGATTGGCAAGCTCATCTTTTTGGATCTTGACGTCTTCGCTCCCGTTTTCTCCCGAAGCGTCGTCTTCTCCGACTGTCTTCTCCGTGCTCGTCATCTTCTTGTCCTTCCCATCATAGTCTTTTTCCATCTGCTCCAATGGAGATTCAGAGTCATCTTTAGGTGCCGTCTCCTCTTCGTCTGCAGCTGGCTCACTGACACTGCCCTTGCAACTTGCAGGTGTATCCTACGACCAAAGACAAGGAAGTATTCGGCATTCAGGTGTTTGATGTGGAGATACAAATGTGTCTAAATAGGTTCCCCCCCAACTCTTGACAACCACTGCCAATGTAAATGTATAGCGCATTCCCAGTCTTCCGACCACTGAAAGCGCTGTTACAATACATTGCATTCACACACATTCATACACTGAACCAAACAGAACTAGCATTCATCCACTAAAGGAACAGCCATCGGGGGTAATTCTGGGTTCAGCGTCTTGCCCGAGGACACTTCGACATGGAGCCTGCTCTAACTCGAGAGCCACAGCCGCCACCAATCAATTATGAAAGTTACCAACCTCAGATGAATCAAGGTATGCTGTGATGACTTTGGTCTGGGTGTTGGTTTTGGGGTCAGGCTTGCGGGAGAAGAAGAGAGGGTTGTTCTGGATGATGCACGGAAACGTCTGGAAGCGCTTGTAAACAGACAGGGCCATGGCTGCGGTCGCCATCTCACAAATAACCTGAGCAGGAAGCAACATAACCTCTCGTCAACACCGTGTGAGATTTTGTTGCCTGATAAATGTCGAGGTGAGACGTGACAGATTTAGAGAGAGAGTGTGGCCTTTAAACCCAGGACACAGTGACTGAGGAGATCAATATTGCGAACATAATGGATTAGCATGTTGCAAGAAGAAGAGACAAAGAGCCCTCACGGTATTGTTGAGCACCAGGGTCTTGATGACGGTGCCAAAGCGTCGCACCAGATTCTGGACCTCCGAGGAGCCGGACATCGTGTTGGGAACATTACTGATTACCAACAGGCTGCTCCAGTTTACTGGAACAGGACTCTCCTGCAGGACGCAAAGGAACATTCAGTCACTTATTAACCAGGGGATAAACCCTCGTGCATCACCAGCTCAGCAATGTAACAGTCCTATATACACACACTCTGCTCATTTTAGTTCGGCACATTCATTACAGCCACTTCAAACCCTGCATGATATGATGATAACCTTGTAAAATACGTGCTTTTACTATGAAGCAGCTGCAGGACAAGCTTTAGGTTTGTTACTGCAATAAGAACTTATTGTAAATCCACCTTTGGATCGTAAAACACACTGACAGATCAATTACTATTGTCAAGAGCCTTTTGGCTGATTAGCACCTTTACAGCCAAGTTTAGTGATAGGTAAATCAACCAATAAGTAAAACTGGAGAGACTAAACAGGCAGAAATACTCACTAATGGGTCTACTGATCCCATCAGGAGATTGTAGAGAGCCACCTGTGTAAAGAGGGTTTTCGTTTTAATCATCAGTTATTGCTCAAGGTTCACTGTTTAACACAAACATTGTTCTATACAAATAATGACAGAAATGCCCCACTTGAAATAGAATATCAAAGAACATGATGTTCATAATGATGATCAATATAGTTTAGAGGATATTCGGGTTCGTGATGAGAGCCCTACCGGTGTGCTGAGGCCGATACACTGCTTGAGATGGATCATCTTCAGCTCAGAGTCTTTAATCTTCGCAGGAATAAAGGTGTGGACTTTCACTATCTCTTGAGCAATATCTGTGTCTGGCACTGACACAAGTACCTAACATACAAAAAGAAGGGTTTTTAATATTGCATTGGCGCCGTATAATGTATTTGTTGAGAGACAGACAGACATTAGCTGCCCTGAAACAATCAAAAATAAAAAATATATATACACACTTTAGCCTTACTACATAATAACTACGGAGGCTAAAATACATTAGTAATAAACCACCAGACAGAAAAACTTTATTTAGTTGACTACTTATGGACATAGCATACACAGAGTTTTATGTTTTGCTTGTGTTGTGGGTCTTCATGATGTCATATTTAACAGCTGGGTTGTAGCCTGAACTGTCAGAGAAAGCCAACTATCTTGCAAAAATGTCAAAAAGGTATTCAAGACTTGCATCAGCTGCTGCATTACTGCTGTCCAGCTGCGTCCAGGCTTCAGGTGAAACTCTGTTTATACCAACCTTTCCAATTTGTGGTGCCAGGATGATGTCGGAGGGAGTTCCAAAGGTCTGGACCAGCTTAACGATGTCACTCTCTGACCAGCCGCTCTCAGGAAGTCCTGTGATCAACAGCATGCCCTTCTGTAGAAGACATGGTATTCAGATGCAAAGAAAAAGCCTGAATACTTTATATACACACACACACACACACACACACACACATTATAATATTTTATTACTAGTGAAAGACCAATTTAAACATTTTCCTCAGCATAAGCTACAATATTTGGTTGAACACACCCACTAGCCTCTTTCACAATGCTGTTATTTATATTTTACAGGGTATGTGTATGTGTCACGTACCTCATCAGAAGTCTTCTGGTCAGCCTCACCTGCTGCAGCGGCCAGTTGGAGGAGGGGGAGGAGACAGGGGCCAAAGTGCAAACAGAACTACAATTAGTATGTTTTCAACACCACGACCACATCCTGGTAAAAGCATGACATCCCAAACCTGTCTGCGGTTTGTGATAAGTGGTATAAATTAGATATAGTTATTATAAATTGATGTACTGAGGGTTCCTCGTTTTCCTACCAGAGTCTTCCACAGCAGCACCTTTGTCCTGTCCTGGAGCAGGTTTGCTGTGAAGACAGAAATATTAATAGAGTGCAGCCAAAGCAGCTTTTGAAATTGGCTGGCTCAGTGTGCAGCATGTTTGAGTAAAAAGGAAAATGCTTCAGATAATGAACTGTGACAGACCTGTTGTTAGCATCAGAGGACTGCCCTGCTTCAGGTTTCTAAAACAAATAAAGTTAAATGAGTTTACTGAACGTGCAAATGAGACTACATGTCCAAAAGAAAACCCACATCATTTGTGCTTTTTACACTCATGCAAAATAAATCAAACCTTTGTGAAAGCTTCATGTTTTTTTATGCATTGATGGGTTTAAAACAGGACATGCCACAAACACCGCGTGCATTGTTCCACAACGGTACCTTGGCTACTGAAGCGGTGATTTGCTGGTCTCTGATTGAGAGATTTGCTGAGTTAGCCAGAGCCTGAGCATCTTCAGCCTTCACCATGCATACAGATGCCTGCAACAGGGGAGGGAGACAAAGTGATGATGTGGGATGACAGAAACCACGGTGGCTTTCTGCGACACAGAACCAGGACATTTTCACAGCCTAACATACCAACAGTTCCTGTTGTTTAGGACTCAGCTGTAACTACATTGCTGTTGGTCACCGTTGTCACTCCTAAGTCTGCTGAAAATTAATATCCTAAAAAAGGATGTTTGATTGAATATTATTGCAACACGTAATTTTCTTTTAGCCTGCAACATTCACCACATGAGCAACTATTAGTTTGATTTGTACTGCTGCTACACTTCAGCATTATAGCCGTGTCGGCCTATCGGCGTTCTGACTTGTCTCAGGTTTGGTCTTTATGTCTGTTTATAGTCATGTGGGGTGTTTGGACCCCTTCATACATGCCTGCAGGTTGCATACATTTCTTGTATTCATCTTGCCTCTAAACAGGCAAAATATTTATTGTTTTACCTCCATCATCTGTTTAAAACTGTTCTTTTGAAAACTGTAAAGTTACATTTCATGCTAATAGCATACCTTTTGCCCTTCTCCCTTCTCGCTCTCTTCCTCGGAGCATGGCATGAGGATCACGTTGTTGATCTTGCCAAAGGACCTGACCAGGTCGGTAACTTCCTGCTCTGATGCGTCCTTTGGGATGCCCGTCAGATAAACCAGACGATCTGCGACAGACGAGTCCTGGGAGGCCGGAGTCACTACTTTCTTCTTTTTCTTGGCTGGTGGAGGCTTGACAGACTGCAAACCAATGGCATAGATTTTAGGAGAAATTGAGTTTCAGCTGACCAGGATCCAAGGCAAGATTTTATTGATCAAGTACTAAACTGAATTTTTAGTCACCACAATGACGTCATTAGCCTTGAGAAAATACTGAAGTCAGCAAAGGGTAAAAAAGATAACTTGAAACGGGAATAATTGAATATGAAAGTGTCAAGCCAGTAGAAGAATAGAAAATTAATCATTTCTAGGATAGTGCCTGAAATCAGTCTCTAGAATCATTAAGCTTCACTAACATAAATAAATACTTGAGCTTGTACTGGCAACACCTCTGATGGTGTGAAAGCTAGTATTTACTGTACTCATGTCAAACATTCAGCTGGTTTGGGATTATTATGATAAATGTCACATTGTAAAAGAGCTATACTCAGAGGAGAACTCAACAACATTCATATTAGGAGTAGTACTAACCCCAATAATAGTTTCATGATATGAATCATGTAACTGCCACAAAGCATGTATGAACATATACTCTATGGACAGAAGTCCTGGGAGCAGGAGCAGCTATAACAGCTTCTGCTCTTCTGTGAAGGCTTTCTAAAAAAAGGTTTTTGGAGTTTGTCTGTGGGAATTTTTGCCCATTCATCCAGAAGAGCATTTGTGAGGTCGGACACTGGCTCACGATCTCCATTCTAGTTCATCCCAAAAGGTGTTAGATGTGGTTGAGGTCAGGGCTCTGTGCAGCCAGTCACGTTCTCCCACAGGCAACTGGGAAAACCATTTCTTTATGGAGCTGGCTTTGTGCTGAACAGGAGGGGACCAAACACAAACTGTTGGAAGAACTATTGTCTAAAATTGTATGGTGTAGAATTAGGTTCCCCCCCAAAAAATAAATAAAAATAAGACACCACACCATGAAAAAAAAAAAAAAACCCACCACATCCTAAAAGTATTGGGACAGGGGTGTCCCAGTACTTTTGTCCACATTGTGTAGCTGATGTTAGACACACCAGCAGGTATTTGCGATTGTGTTAATTTTTCTGATCTGAATGTTCACCCAACACATATTTAGGAATAAAAGTGCTGTTTAGACAGATCATAAAACATTTCCTATTACCATACACGCTGAGTAGGCCAGACGGCCTCAGGACAAAAGGAAAAAAAAAAAAAGTTCTGAATTCTCAAACTCCAAAACATCTGTAATCAATAGTTTGCTTTAATCTACACATTTAGATGTGAAATTGTGGCCGAGTTAAATACACTGGGCTGTAAACAACTAAAGTGACTAACACCCACTGTGTCGGCGGCCTTGGCACTTGCAGTCTTAGTCATCTTGGTTCCAGGCCGAGTCCCGCTCTTGACAGTTTTGGTGACCTGTAATGGTCTCGGTTTGGAGCCGTGACCTGCCTTGGAGGAGGATGGATGTCGGCTTGCGTCAGTGAAGAATTTGGCTAAATCATCATGCGGACGTTTCACACCGCTGTGAGAGAAACCACCTGTAGACACGGCATAAAAATCAGAGGGAAGGGGTCAGGAGAGCAAAAAGAAAACAGTGTGAAGAAATATGCATAAGCACAATAATTCAATTTACAATTCTATGACTAACACTTAAATCCCTGCATTTGAAAAAGGTAAAGCCAGTAATGTTTGGTCGTTTAAAGCCCATATGTGTACGATATCAAAACATGACTGATGCTGCTAATATTATATTTGAGTTTTTCAAATCTGGGATGAAGGCTTATACAGGTTTGTGAAAATATAGAAATAAATAAACTAAATCCACTGAAGAAACCGATCCCAATTTTAGCAAATCAGCTCAGGACATCCGTTCCATTATTTCTAACTTTGGAGGGGAAATAATTCTTTTATATATTCATTCTTTTAGTAAGTTCTGCATTTCCACACTTTTTACACGCTGTGCCCACTCCCTAGCACGAGGTCTACCTGTGTAGTGTTGGTGGCGAGGCTGATGGTGAGGAGAGTAAGGCCTTCTGTGAGGCCTGTGAAGATGGGGGCCCACCCTGTGTCTGCTGTGAGGAGGACTAGGGGTAAGAGAACAAGATAGGGATCGAGACACGGAATGGGATGGAGAGTGATCCTTGGGGTCCCACAGAGCCCGGCTGCCATATCGTCCGCTCCGACTGAATCAAAGACATTCATACACAGACATGCATGACATCATAAAAAGTTTTGTAGTAAGTGTTATAGTTTTACTAGAGAAGTGCTACCGTCAAGATATAGTTATTATAAAACTGATACACTGAGCATTTCTTGACAATGATAGATTTAAATCTGGTACTGCTAAATTTCAGAGGTGAGTTTTGCAGACCGTTTTCATTGCAGAGCAGGTTAGGAATAACTAACAAAACTGCTCAGTGAGATCAGATTAGCTTAGCTGATTAGCTGTATATGCACAGTCAAGTTATTTGAAATGTGTGGGACCCGCCGACTGACCGGAGCGACTCACACTGGCTGCTGGTCACAGCTAAAAACACATTATTGGAAACACAAGAACAAAAGAGTCCTGCTGACCTTGGTAGATTTGGTTTCCAGTCAGGGTACCTTCAGAAACAAACACAAACACCCGTGAGCATGTAATTCAACATCTTCTATACTCCTAAACTTGTGTTTTTATAACTGAATTTACCAAATACAACTGTTTCAATACAAGCTGTGTTTTGCAGCTCTGTATTAAGCTCCATGTTTGCTCAGTATATGGTTCACTGAGCAGAGTGAAGAGGATGTTTCTCATGTTTCTCTGCGTCTCTTGGATGTGGAAGTAGGCCCCTGCACATTAACCAATAAGCACTTAATAAGCTAAAAGCATCTCTGGGTTGTATTTCCAAGTGTTTGTTTCATTATCAAAATTTGCTTTATACAACTTGAATTTTGTTTTGTCTCCTAGTCTATTTTTTGACCCAAAGAAAAAAGCAGAATGTTTTTTTTTTTTAAATAACTATGACATAATACTGAAGAAGCAAGGCATCAGCAGCACATTAAAAATGTCCTCCTCACTTGTTGCGCAGGTCTCTGCAGGCAGCAGTGTGGTTGACGGTGTTAACATGGTCAACCCAGTCCTGAAGAAAAACGACAGATGGGGGAGGAAGATGTCACAATCAGACACATGGAAACAATCCTCAACAAAGCTAAATTCACATTTCACATGTATGAAGATAAATAAAATAAGCAACCTCTAAACAACCAGATAACTTTGATCTACAGTGAAAGACTTTGCACTGAGACAAAGTGGATCTTTGTTTCCTGGTGTCATTTTTAACATAATGTGAAAGTCCTGACTCAAAGTAGAGGCCCAGTTCTTTGATCCAATATTCACGTTCAAATTATGTTCCCGCCGCTAGCAGAAATACAATACAGTGTCCTTGGTAGTCATGTTTCGTATCCATTCTACTTTCTATTACCTTCAATGTGACTATCAATCATTTAAACATACTATACACATCACAAAACCAATATTTTTTTGTATTATTGTTTCAAATGCAGTTCATTTAACCTCTTAAGTTATGTTCCATGGCCTGCAGAGGACGACATTTATTACACCAGTATCTGCTCATCCACCAATCTGTTGCCTATCCTAGGCTATATGGAATTCCGCCACCTGAGACATACAATTTTGTTCAAAAGAAAAGAAAAGAAACCTGCGTTCAACAAGTCTACAATAATTCCGACAACCCACAAGGTTTAGAGTAGGAAACCTTTAAAAAAAATAAACTTTACAGAACCTTAAAGTAATTTTGACAAAACACACTTCACATTATGCTCGATCATGACATGCAATTGACTTATGATTGGAGGTACTATTTATTCATTAGGCTGTAGCCCTAATTTTGATAATGACATATTTGGAAATT
Source organism: Micropterus dolomieu (assembly GCF_021292245.1). Taxonomy (NCBI): domain Eukaryota; kingdom Metazoa; phylum Chordata; class Actinopteri; order Centrarchiformes; family Centrarchidae; genus Micropterus; species Micropterus dolomieu. The sequence continues at coordinate 30,791,116 of NC_060153.1, forward strand.
TGGGGAGACCTTAACATAGACAAATATGAATCTTTAAATTGAAGAAAATCTAAGATGAAAGGAATGACCGTCAACAAAAAAAGTGATTGTCAGAAAATCCCAGATCAAAAATTCCACACTCGCTAAAATTATATGGTTACACTAAACTGTAAGTCACTACTGAGTACAGTACCATTTTAAAAACTTAGTTATTCCACCATTTGAGAACATAAGAAACACCACTACACAGCCAGAGAACGGAGTGTTGGATTTTCTCAGAGAACAAAGGGGGTTGAATTAAGAATATATTTCTGCTGTATTATACTTTGACAATTCCTGTTTACGCCACTTTATTTAACTTAACTGTCCAAACATAATCATTACTGATCAATTATAAAATGTTCATATTTACAGCCTTTTAAAACAGATAACCTGGATTCTTAAACATTTTGTAATTGAAATGCCATATAAAACATTGACTCATTGCCAATTTGATGTATTTCATGATTATTTACTGGGTCACGTTATAGCCCAATCCAAGAAAGAAAAACAACCGTTTTATTTTATATAGTGGGGCTAATGTTGAAGGATCCCTTGCTTTTTAAATTTTTGGATGTAATTGGAATTATTAACCTTACACCTGCTGATAATGCACGATCTCATTAAATATGCAGTGTTTGCGATTATAACTAAAATGATTAGGCCTATATTTCTTGTTCTTTATGGAAGACCGAAATCTTTGTTCCACTAAGAACGCCACACAAGGATGTGATATTAAGTGTTTTTCTAGCTGCTGTCTGAGCAGCAATTAGCTGTGCACCATCTGAGGCCCCATCTACACTAAAACGAACACAATCTCCGTCCACACCAACGTTTTAGCATTAAAACGACTGAACACACATCTAGTGGCCGTTCATGTACACTGGGCACACGTGTGCCGGTGTAAACATGAAGCAGATGATGTACTCCGAAGTTACGTAGTTTGGCGAAAGAAGAAATACAGACGAAGAACCGCACCAGATTATATTTTGCATGAACCAATAATGAGCTGGGACTGTTACTGAATGTAACACGAGAGTTAAAAGCGGCGGTGGCGGCGGAAAACAGACTGGGAGTCATCACAAAGTAAATACGACGACATGCACGTCGACAGCGTTTTCAAACTTCTCCATTTTAGGTCTTTGTTTTCGCAGCAAAAGGTCTCCGTTTTAAAACGAAAAACGCGGTAGTGCGGATGGGGCCTGAAGGCACTTCATCACCAACCGCAGGTTTCAGCCATGATGGTGGCCACATGCGGTTATCACAATATGGGGTACAAATATCTAGCCTGATGCTTTCAAAAGGAAAGCAAAGCATGCTAGCACAGTTCTTTATTCAAAACAAGTTTTGCTGGCTACAAGGTAGCTGGATCATTTAGACCAATTGTACTGACTTATTTCAAAAGGGATGTCCTATGAATGACATCAGAATCACTCATCTTGACAACTGCCTGGTGATGAAAGGCTGCAGACTAAAATTCAACATGTGAAGGTATTCCTTTCGGATATACGAGGGCATGGTGGCACTCACCTTTTCCTGATCACACTGTATGTGGCACAGGGAGCAGGTGTGGGGATACACCTTTGGAGACACAGCTGAGAAATCGCTTATCATGGTGGGGGTTGGTAACTTCTTGCTGCTGCTGTGCGGTTTTGAGCCAGACGAAGAGGAGACAGACCGTCTCGAGGAAGCCTCGCTCCTGGTTTCCGATGAGGGCCTAGGTTTGGGTCCGTCGTGCCTGTAGTCTCGGTCTAAATTACGAGATTTGGATGGTGGCGGAAATTCTCTTCCAGGTGATCGGTGGCTCTTGCGATGGTCGGTGCTCGTCCTGCGATAGTCGCGGTCTCCGTGTTTGCTTGATTCGGCGTGTTCCAAACGAACCTGCCGCCTTTCAGCTTTATCAGCTTTTGGAGCCGACGAGGACAGCGGTGAAGACGGATACATTTTAACTGTCCTTTCACTTGAGAGCTGCTCCCTTTTGAAAGTCTCTCTGGTACTACTCTCATCCTTCGCCCGACTGGCATGACCGTAGTCAATGACTTTACCTGCCGTCTGTGTAACAGTAAGAAGGCTGGGCACTGTGGGAGAGCATGAACGCGCCAATGGTGAAGAGCGGGTAGCAGGCAGCGGCCCATCATGTACGTTGCGTGAGAACGAGGATGAGGAAGCGGAAGACAGAGTTTTCTGGTTGCCCGACTTATTGATTTGGATGTCCCGGAGTATGAATGGTAAAGTATCTGGGGTTAGTTGATCATCAGGGTAGTGACTCAGCACCTCCAAGTCCTCATTTGAAAGTCCAAAGCTAGCCAAGATACTTCCTGCACTCTCTGGTGTGTACAAACCCTGACCATCCCCACCACCGCCGCCACGGGGGTGCCGGGCTTGGGGCAACGTTGAGGCACTTACAGGGGCAGTCCAGCTGCTTGTTCCAGCGTGGCTGGTCTGGGGCTGCTGTTGAGGCCCCTGGAGCAGTTGGGACTGGTGGCTAGCACTAGGCGGAGGACTTGCAAACAGTTTAGTTGGAGGTTGGTAGCTTGACCAGTCTACTCCTTGCTGGTGGCCAGGCTGATTATCAGATGTGAGTGCTATTGGGTTAGAGCCGTAACTTCCATGTTGACTGATCCCAGAACCTGAGCCTTGGTTCTGGTGTTGGTTTGATCGGCTCATGTGGTCAATGAGGCGATGGTCCATGTCCCTAGCACCACGGATAGCCAGGGCAGACTCTAGTTCATCAGGGAGCTGGGTGGGACGAGGAAACTGGAAACCCATCATATCAGAAGATGAGCGATTCTGATGCTGATTTGGAGGTGGCTGATGGTGAGGAGGTCTGGGCCCATTAGAGAAGGACTGTTGCCCCTGTTGCTGGGAGGGGTGGTGGTACATGACAGCAGAGAGACACGGCTGTGTGTTTCTGCAAGTTTTGCGGTTTGTGTCCACGTTAAACCCAACAGCTGCCACCTGTTGTCTACTGAGAAAACTCAGGAGGGCCAGGTGAGGAGGTAACGCCGCTGCAAACCTGTTTTGACACTGGTAGCCGAGAGTTATGGTCTCTAGAGTAGCAAGCTGCTGGAGAGCAATCTGTGCCTGAGTCTCAATCTGAGCCAATCGGAGAGCGGTCACTGCAGCAGCACCAGCCAATGGTCCGAGTATGAAATGGGTCCCTCTGGTACTGTTGCCGTTAGAGAACGTTGAACTGGGCTCCAAACGAAGGGTAGGAGCAAGGTGCAAATTACTGTCTGTGCGCACAACAAGGCTGTGAGGTGGAGAGCAGAAATATACTATTACAGGTGAACAGGCTTTACTTTTTCATTTCAGACGTTGCTTACGGATGAAGTCATTTTTCTCCACGCACTTTTCTAAAAACAAGTTGGATCAGTCCTCGTGTTGCTCGCCATATCTTCCCTTTAAAATTTGTCAAAAGGGTTAAGAAATGTGGTCAGCCTCGAGATCTCTTTTCTGTAGTCAAGTGCGTCCACCGTGTTTTTCTTTCAGGACGGAAAAGCAAAGCAACATTAACACTGATTCAATAAAAAGTAAGAAAAGCCCAAACAGCAAATATAGAATGAACCTACTGGGACTCTACAATGACACAAATTCTGGACATAATAGAAAAAGAAAATATCTAATAATGCTGGCCTACAATACATGTTCAACATTACAACATACTGGACACCGTCCAAACATGGCTAAAGCCTCTTTGCCAAAATGTTCACAGCAGAACAAGCACATTTTCCATGTAAATTCCCTCCAGGTAACATTAGATCATTGCAATGTCAAAAAATATATAAATTACACTTATAATGTCCTAGAACAGACTGAAAACAAACAAGTAGACAACTATAGTGCACTTTTCTTTGCTAAAAGCCAGTAAAATCATAAAATGGAAAGCATTAACTAAAGAGCAAAATGTATGCCTGTTCAACATAAACACTAAATGTGTTTTGCAAGACTTACGGAAGAAAGCAAGTCCACTGAAGATAGACTGAACACCGAGATTGATTAATCTAACTATTTATATACATATCTATATAGATATGGATAAATAGATTTATTTATACAAAGACTATCATCAGACATGATAAAGGTCGGTGTAATCAAAAAAATGATGTAGCTAATTTTTGGAATCAGTATCTACCTTTTCTTATTTTATATATCCTGCAACTGAGCCCATCTTGGGATGAATGGATGGTTGTTTTTTTCCTTCAACAAGTTCCACCACAGTCTTCAAACTGATTTAACTTTAGCAATAGTGTCAAAGTGTCACTCATGTAAAGCAGTGAAGATATTAGTCTACCTCGTCATCTTGTTGAATGTGGCATAAAATCCAGTTGTAAATGCGTGTAGCGTGTCATAAATAGACCGAAACATAGGCCGGTGCACAAAATCAATGTGAAGTTTTCCAGTCTTTGAAGGTTTCCTATTAACAGACCTGACTGAGCAACCTTTGACCAAATATTAAACCACAAAGAAAGATGCTGGTTAAGGATGTTAACTGGCCAAATACTTCAGCGATGTAACATTTAACTGAAGAAAATCTATCATGCAGGTTGACATGTCATTTCCAATACAAATAAACCAAAAAAAAGAAAAAGAGGGGGGCAAAAACATGGTCACAAAGAGAATGGTCCCATACAAAAAGCACATCAAGATGATGAAGCAAAAACATTCAATATCTTAGTGCTGACTTCTCAACATGTTGAATCAACGTAACTATACCATCAATCTGCATTTCCTCGACAGAAAGACATGTGCATTAATGGTCTGAACAGGCACACATGTAGATTTAAAGCACCGCAGGGAAACATTTAAAGTTCCAAAATGTGATTTCTAATATGGTGTAAACTCATTTTTACAGTATATAACCACAGAAGTGCATGTAGACTACAATAGTCAACATATCACTGTCTGTAGAGAAAGAGGATCATTTAACTTAATAAGGTTAGTGAACTTAAAAATGACCTACCAACAGACAGCTGTCAGCACTGGGGGGGTTAGAAAGCCTGCGAGTATGGCTGATTTCACTCTGTAGTTAGTCGCATTTTTAAAAAAGGTATTCTGGTAAAACTCAGTTATACTACAGTGCTAATATATTCAGATCCAGCTCCGTTAGGTAACTGCGTTTATGGCTGCCAGAGAGCCGCTGCATGGCGCACTCGTCTGCAAAGATCTCAGTGTTTCTGAACCAGGACGATTTGCAACTCTTACATCCCGGCTAAATGCTCACGTGCAGTCTATGTAATCCATACAACACACACACACACACACACATATATATATATTATATACCGTTACTCAACAGTCCTTATGATACAATAGATGCTGCATTTGTTGGGGACCAGGAAATACGCGTCCACCCCACACATACCAGCCATTTTGGGTGATTTCACAGCTAGCTAACGTTAGCTACCCAGAGGAAACCACATCAACTGTTCCGTAACATATTCAGTGTATTTTACTCCGAGTAAATAAAACACTCGATAAATACCTTCACAGTGAGTCGTTGTGGTCTTTGCTGTTACCGGAAAGTCGTTTCCTTACAGCCCGTAGTTTTTACTGTCTGCTTGACGGTCGAATCGTTTTTCTTTTTTTTTTTTTTTGCTTAGGAAGGTTGCTTCAAAGTGAAGCGACCCGGAAGTATTTATGTGGCAGCCAATGACTGTCGGATCATCAGATGCTACAGGAAGGGCGCTTCAGTGCTTCGTAGGATGCATTGAAGCGCCCTTCACGAAGGGGAAAGGAGATAATGCCGTCCCACAATTCATTGCAGCTGCAACACGCAGCAGAGAGAGAGAGAGAGAGAAACAAAAACACTTTGCATTTCCCAAATATACCCCGAATTCATATATTCAAATTCACATCAGACACACAGAAACTCCCCTATTTACTGGGAGAAATGCCCAAATGTGAAATAATTGCTGGAAAATATGTCTCCTCACGCCATGAAGTGAGGACAACCGGTGGAACCTCAGACTGACAAATAATTCTACAGATTTACAAATTATTATTATTTTGATTGTTTCATATTACTGTTTTATTTATTTATTTTATTTTTAATATATATATTTTTTAACACACACACACACAAACACACACACGCTTACTGTTTTATTTTATTTATTTATTTATTTTAAACACACACACACACACGCTTACTGTTTTATTTTATTTATTTATTTATTTTAAACACACACACACACACGCTTACTGTTTTATTTTATTTATTTATTTATTTTAAACACACACACACACACGCTTACTGTTTTATTTATTTATCTTAATATTTTTTAAACACACACAGACACACACAAACGCTTACTGTTTTATTTATTTATTTTAATATTTTTTTAAACACACACAGACACACACACACTTACTGTTTTATTTATTTATTTTAATTTTTTTTTTAAACACACACAGACACACACACACACGCCTACTGTTTTATTTATTTATTTAAATATTTTTTTAAACACACACAGACACACACGCTTGTTTTATTTATTTATTTTAATACTTTTTTTAAACACACAGACACACACACACACGCTTACTGTTTTATTTATTTATTTTAATATTTTTTTTAAACACACACACACACACACGCTTACTGTTTTATTTATTTATTTTAATATTTTTTTTAAACACACACACACACACACGCTTACTGTTTTATTTATTTATTTTAATATATTTTTTAAACACACACACACACACGCTTACTGTTTTATTTATTTATTTTAAATTTTTTTTTAAACACACACACACACACACGCTTACTGTTTTATTTATTTATTTTAATATTTTTTTAAACACACACACACACACACGCTTACTGTTTTATTTATTTATTTAAATATTTTTTTAAACACACACACACACACGCGCGCTTGTTTTATTTATTTATTTTAATATTTTTTTTAAACACACACACACACACACACACACGCTTACTGTTTTATTTATTTATTTAAATATTTTTTTAAACACACACACACGCGCGCTTGTTTTATTTATTTATTTTAATATTTTTTTTAAAAACACACACACACACACATGCTTACTGTTTTATTTATTTATTTTAATATTTTTTTTAAACACACACACACACACACACACGCTTACTGTTTTATTTATTTATTTTTATATTTTTTTTAAACACACACACACATGCGCGCGCGCTTGTTTTATTTATTTATTTTAATATTTTTTTTAAACACACACACACACACACACACACACACCTACTGTTTTATTTATTTATTTTTATATTTTTTTTAAACACACACACACACACGCGCGCGCTTGTTTTATTTATTTATTTTAATATTTTTTTTAAACACACACACACACACACACACACACACACACACACCTACTGTTTTATTTATTTATTTTAATATTATGTTAAACACACACAGACACACACACACAAACACACACGCTTACTGTTTTATTTATTTATTTTAATATTTTTTTAAACACACACAGACACACACACACGCTTGTTTTATTTATTTATTTTAATATTTTTTTAAACACACACACACACACACTTACTGTTTTATTTATTTCTTTTATTTTAATTTTTAATATTTCTTCTTTTTTTTACACAAACACACATACGCTTTGATTACTTTATGCTTTAATTACTTGTTTAATGAAATGTATGGGGTTGATTGTTCTTATGTTGTATGTATGATGCTTTGGCAATGTTGTTGTTACACATTCATGCCAATAAAGCTAGTTTCAATTGAATTGAGGGCGCGTGAGTGAAGTGTATGAACTACACTGCAGACTGGAGTTGCGTTAACAGCAGACAGACGCTCCTCTCCTCTAGGACACATCTGCATCCTCACACACATTTTATAATTGATATGGCACCAAATTATGTTTTTTTGTAGCTAGACCTCAGATCCAGAGAGACTCCAGAGCTCAAAATACCAACACATCAGACCAACTGGGAAACTGTCTGCAGACTCAAAGTCTTTATTATAATCCCTTTTGATCTGAAGACAGAAATGGACAAAGACTTTTAACCTTTTCAACCTTAAAGCACCTCTGACATATAAGGTTAGCTGTAGTCGGTGTTGGGCAAGTTACTTCCAAAATGTAATAAATAATAGAATACTAGTTACTGTCATTTGAGAGTAATTAGATATTTTACAATATTACTGTTTCTGATTTGTGATGCTTTACACTATTTTTGCATTATTATTATTGCGTTACTTTCACTGCTATTTAATGGACGCATTATTCAGACAGTAAGATGTACCTTAATAGGTGGGCTCTAGTGATGTGCAGAGTTATCCGCGGATCGGGTGGATCTTTGTCATAAAAATGAACCTTCTGATTAATAGTGGGGGAAAGACGCTGTGCGCATTTACGCATGAGGTACAGCAGCTTACTGTCATTGATTATTTGAATCCCCCGACACTCCGACAGGATCGGTCGGGATGAACTGACAGCAGTGTTGTGTGTATTTTTTAATCATCAAGGAAGAAGATTTTGGAGTGGAAAAAGTACCCCAGAAGGTTCTAGAGAACTTATTTAGGGAAAAGGGCGGGAATTGCACAAACACACCGCCAAAATCGGAAGAGATTGAGGACTATAAAAGGAAATGTTAGCTGTCCAGAATAGAAAAAAAAGATAGTGTCGGTTGGATTTATGAGTACAAAAACAGTTATAGCTGTTAATTGGAAGACAATAAATAATATAAACAACAAATCATGGTTACAAACTCTACAACCTTGAAAAAAAAACAAATATTTTTTTACTGTCCCTTCTTCCAGAAGTGTTTAATCGTTTATTAAATACATCCTGGATATAAAAAAAAAAACTAAACAAAAATGTTATCACAGTTAAATTATTATAAAAAATAAAAAGGTTAACAAAACAATTACTAACAGACTCAAACATGACGTGCTCTCCTGCTGACAGCCATTTAAGAAAAAAATACACAGAGCAGCGGACACGAGTCGCCTCTATCCTGATGAACAGGTTGCCATGGTAGCGACCTGTCAATCACAAGGTAGTCCCGTCCAAACGCATCTGCTGCATTATCGTCTATTTCCCCCTAAATAGCAGCCGCCTTGCTCCCGTGAGGTTTAAATGTCATGTGACATGGTGACCATTTGCAGCGCCGGTGAAAATCGGACACCATTTCTAACCAAGGGGGTAAGCCGGAGATCGGACAATGAAGCCGACCATAACCTGCAGGGAGGGATCCATGTAGGCCCAAAAATGAGGTCAAAACCCTGTGACACCCCGTCGCACATGAGAGATGTAACCGTATAGCTACGCAGCTACCATAATTACGGTGTTTCTGCCGTTGTTCTACGTCATTAAACCACGGTTGTGCTGCGCGATTATGCACAGTAGACACTGGTGCCAACAGGAAGTGGCCCTGTAGTAGTATTTTATTGGTCCAAAACTGTCTTCACTGCATATGCAAAGCTGCAAATCAGCGGGGTGGCTTCGTCCAATAATACATTGTCTATGTTTCTAACCAGCATGCTGTATTTTAAGTCCAGCATGCATCACGTTAAAGTGCAATTTATACTTCTGCGTGAAATCGTCAGCGTAGGTGACGGCGTAGGTTACGGGGCTACGCAGAGGCAGAGGCTACGCCATCGACGCGGACCGTAAGCTCTGTGATTGGTCGGCAGGGTAGCCTCGCAATGCCCCAGAGCCGACCGGAAGTACCCCGTGCTTTGAAGTAACATTTACTAGCGGCCAAAACGGCGGCTGTAACACAGTGAATTAATATATTTTACCATCTCAACCTGAGAGAATTGACTTGTTTCGCTATCAGAATGTGATCCATTCTGTTGGTAGCGTTTGAAAAGGCTACACCAGCCGCACGTTTACAGTTTTACCCCCATTTACGTTAGCGGAGCGCTAAACCGGAAGTTAGCCTGCTCGGCCGGCAAAAGTCAACACAGTGGACGCTGTAGCGCTACTGCCGACTGGCGTTTGGGGGTGTACTTGCAGAATGACGGAGACACCTACGCACAAGTATAAATGCATGGCTACATGCGTAGCCTTCGGCTTAGGTACGCACTTAGACCCTACGCAGGAGTATAAATGGGCCTTAAGTCAGCGCCACATGAAGTCAAACACACCTATTATTTCTAATGGAACTCGCCCCCTGCTGGCCGTTAGAGAGAATCCAGCTTTAAGTTCCGTCTGTGAGATTAGAGAAATAACATTTGACAACCTCTCGTCACTACAACTCTGGATTGAACAACGGCGCGCGCCATGAGCTGCAAAACAACTGCAGGATGTTGAGTTTCATTTTTTTTTTTTTTTAATTCTAATGTTTTTGCACTGGCCCGACGTTACGTTTTACATTTTACTGGCCCCGGGCCATCGGGCCACCGTTGTCAAGCCCTGCATAGACATATCTATATCTATATATATATAGATATAGATATAAACAGGCAGAAGTAACACAAATAAGACATGTGCTTGAATGGAGACACATGTTTATGAATGTGCAAATGTAGGTATGATTATTTCATAATAAAAATCTACTGTAAACATTTGTCTCTAGATTTGTCTGTCATATGAGGTAGTTATCAATGACATTAAAGACACAGTCAGCACAGACTATGAGAGGTTGTAACTCTAAAAAGGCGTAGTGCTTTCTGCATTTGGGTCAGATTGAGGTCAGGCCACCACTGACACCTTAAACAAACCATACCAGAGTTTGTTTGGAACCGTACCTCTTCAGCTAGGTCTCCCGGGTACGGTTGTTTATTCCACACCCGAGACTATGATTACTGTATTCACAGTGTTCAAAAGATCCACACCAAGGAGCAAGACGAACTCTAGTGCGAGACAGGTGTGAAAACACTCTAACATTCATACACACACACACTCATACACACTCTCGGTAGTTGGGGTTCAGTATCTTGCCATATACCACAGCCACGTCATAGCTGTTGATAAACTTGTTAGAAGGATACATTAACGTTTGGTTTTGGTCCTTTAAGAGTCTATGTTGATTATAAAAAATGCACCGAAGCCCCTTAATAGATTTTTAGTGTGTGTGTGTCTGTGTGTGTGTGTGTGTATTATCACTACTACATGCACACACACAGACACACACACACACCTGTTAAATCACTTCATCTCCTCTTTCAACTAATGTGATGGAGGAGGTGAGAGAAATATTTGTCAGTCATAAATTCAGCTCCCTCAACTCTTCTCCTTCTTAATAACCACACCAAGCGCCCCCCTCCCAGAATGTATGTTATTATAATGGTTATTTGTTGAGCCAGGAGACGGGGCATTTGTCACTCTGGTTGACTGGCTCGGGGTAAACAGAGGGAACTTGCTGTGTGTCTGGGATGTTGTACTATCCACCGCGTGCAGACTTTATGTTGGGAAGATGCCAGGCACATGAAAATGGTTAGAAAATAGAAAACCTTCATGACTTTAAAATACATATATAATACCTGTGATAGTTAAATTTGTTTTCAGTTGGGGGTGTACTTTTACAGCGCTCTTTTTTTATTACGCGGGTCTAAAGATTTGTTGTTTTGCAGTACCATGGTTGATCATTGGGGCACGTTGGCAGCAAGCCAGACTGGCCACGTGTCCAGTTCTATTACTGTAATGCATCCATGGTTCTGACCCCTGAGGGTACGGAGAGCTGGAGAGTCCAAAATTGACTAAGCTATCATATTCGCTGTGTTGCACCATCCACTCATATATACGTATCTGACAAAGAATAAAGTGTTCCACAGAAGAGGTAGGGTGAGACAGGAGCCTGTCCGTCCATCCATTACCTACATGGCTTATTCTGAGGTCGCCAGTCAATAAGACAGGAGTAGATGAACTTTAATAACAACTATCCGCTGCACTCTGCAGAGACTGAGACAGTGTTGATGTGCTATGGTAATAACTTCATGTTAGTTGTGACTCAGCTTGTGTTTCTCCCTCTCTCTCTCTCTCACACTGTCACACACACACAAAGGCAAGCTTCACTATTGCAATGTGACGCTGTGTAATTTATTTCTGAATCATAGTAGAGCTTCTCAGTCTTTTTAGTTCAACAGTCTCTAGTCTGATTACTAAAAAGTACTAATCTCTCTTCTTCTATTTTGGTCCGATTTTCAGTGTCATTCGCGGGAGTGACGACGTGGACATATCTAGCGATGTTCAGGATGGACCACATGCTGTGGATTAGTCCTCATGTTCCCACTCAACTTGATACTTGTTTCTACACCCAGACGACATTCCTGTGCTGAGTTATATGATATGAATGACTTAATTAGATCATCTACATCAAGTGTTGGCTTGTATAGTGGATAGTGGATCAACATACTACCAAGGATGACCTACTAAGATATCAGTCAGGTACTTCCCTGAAGGCAAAGGAGGAGAAACAGGATGGAAGAAAATGAGAAAGGAAAGGTGGATGTATATGGACGTGCAGGACAATTCATTCATTCATTCATTCATGATCATAATATAACTCCATGGGAGTCAGCTGGATATAATGCAGGGTTGTATAATGACATTAAGATGCAGTTCCCTTTGTGCTACACACACACAAAAAACAAACGTTACATATAAAATGTATATGAAGCTGCTCTGGAGTCTACGACAGCATAGACAGCAGCAAGGTGAACTGGCTGTGGCTGGGATGGCGTTTAGTATCCTTTGGGCCCTGCAGGCGCCTCACCTCACCGACATCACTGATGCTCGGTAAATGGGTATCAGTGATCTTCTGAGCAACCAACGGCTTACTGTGCATTTACTTGCTCATCAGACAAATTAAGCACTTCATAATAAATATAGTAATTCTAATGGCAATTGGAAGTAAAAAAGATAACTTTGTAGTTTTTCTCCATGAGGTTGTACATTATATCAAGTGAATTTCTAAATCCAACAACAAAAACGCTGTGGAAACTGTCAATCTATGGGCCTCTTTTAATATCTTTATACAATATAGAACAAAGTTTTTATTATTTACGTCTTCTTATATATTTGTATACTGTTCTGTATACTTCTTTACGTCTCATGTACACTTCATTCCTCTTTTTGCAATAAAGATTTAAGGAGGAAAAAAACATCTGATTATTCCGCATGAATGCACCATCAAGGCTCAAAGATACTCTGGAGCAGACGCGCACACGGACAGCTGCCAACGCCACGGACGTGGACTACTTCTGTTTATACTACTTTCTGGAGTCAGCTTGGCGGACTCGTTCCACATATGCGCAGTAGATCGGTTGGTGCCCTGCTAGCGCCCCCTTTGATGACGATTTTTTTGTCTCTCGCATACTCGCGGACGCGCAAATTTTAATCCTCCACTCACTCCTCCCTTGGCAAGCAATGACCATCAAAACACTTTAGATTCGAAGGTCAAATTGCGTCAAAGACCCTACATAAGTTGTCTAATTGTGTCTTTAAGATAGCCCATTTCACTACTGGCACTTCTCTGAAGCGCCAAGGCCATGGGGTCATCTAAACAGTATATTTAGAGAGGAGGGGTTAGGAAGTTGGTATGTGTGTTAGTGTTTTCGTTCATCATCGCAATGAGAGCCACTGGAATTTTTAAGGCCTTGTCTTTTGCCAGTCCTTCTTCAAGAAGTTAGTTTAGGAGTAACATCTGTTTATTGTTGAGTATGGTCTGGTTTTGAGGAAAGGTTTAATATTTTTTTTTACTTGAAAGTTGTAAGTAGTCTTATGGTTATGTGTGTGTTTATGTTTGTCTGTAATCCAGAGAAGCTTATCACACTGTCAAAGTGGATTAACTGAAATTCAAACTAACTGGACGTCAAACGGCTCCCTGCCCTGCATCTCAAATCAACCAAGCTCATATCCCCCACTGAAGCAGATACAGCACTGCTTAAATCCAGAGAGTGAAGTTACTGAGTGTCACAGATTCTCTTGCTAAGCTCTGAAGGCCGGTGTATGTTTGAAATGAAGACAGTCTTTCCACAAAGACATTAATGGCGTTGACATAGTAGTTAAGAATAGATAAGAAGAGCTTGAGAAAAGTTACAGCCAAATACTTTCAAACCACTCCTATCGAGAACAAGTTAGTCAGTGATAAACCCAAATCCATGATCCATGATTCAAAACATGCCTCAATCCTAAGTGTGGGCAGACATTCAAACTGCATGAGGGACGTTATTGTTGTATGCTTATGGGGATAGAAGCAAACGTGAATACGTTTATTGAAGCATTTATTCTACGCTCAGTTAAAATAATTGTTTGTATGATGATAATTCCCCCATTAAACATTTGTATCCACTTTAGCCCTCGGCATGTTTAGGACTGAGGCACAAATAGTGTTACTAAAATAACACACAGTATCTTACTCTGCATCTATTGAATGGAATTGTAATCTGAAGCCGAAGATATGGAGGTGCTGTGCGTTTGGTGGTGATTCAGCCTGGTCCTTGCTCTTCCAATGTATGCAGTATACTGTATTCTGGGACACACTCAAGTAGTCTCTATTGGTGCATACCCACTGCTGGTACCAGCTCAACTTCCTTTGACAGGCCTCGACTCACTTTTGGTGCCCAGTTCTCCATTTTCCATTGCAGTTACAGTATAGTGTTTAGGACAGCCTGTCTGGCGTGCGCAATGATGATGCAGTGAATAGTGACAATTCTATCTGACCAATCAGTAGTCTGCAGTGTTTTCACGTCACCTTATTGTGGTATCATCTCAGCTCACTTGCACCTTGACGGAGGTCATACCAAAAAAAGATACCAGGTACCAGATTTACCCAATGGAAAACCTAAAAAGGTGAGGAGAGTCTGTGATGGCAATTCTTCTTTTCAAATAAACACCTGAGGCAAGCACTTGGGTTTCTGTGGATGTTTTTCAATCATCTGCAGATGGACTCACAGCAACATTCATTGTGTATGTGCATGCTTAAATGAAATGAGGAGAGCTGAGTGAGCCTGTTTTTATCCAGCTTCAGGGTCAAGCCTATCATGTCACAGAGACATGTCTGAATAGCACAGAGAACACAGATGCTTTGACTGTTACGTACACATATTCAGCAACACATCACACAGAGTCCAAGGGTTACATGAATCCTTGCATCAATATGTTTGGACTGTCATTACAAGTCAAAGCGAGTTGAGCTGGTACCATCTGTTGGAAAAGGGACTTATGTCTCTTCCACCCTCCCACCCTGTGTGTCAGGTGAGATAGCTTCTATATTCTCTGTCTTATAACATCATCCCAAAATGTCTGTGCAAAACAGGCCTGAGCGGCTGCTCGTCGTAAAGCTGTCTATGATTTGTAGCAGCAGGGTCACGGAGACCCCTCTCCTCTCTCATGGACTAGAAATACTACACTCCAGGGAACAGTTTGTGTCAGACGCCCAAATATATCAAATATACTTTTGAAAAAAAAACAAATCATACAACACACTGCTCAATCAGAACTAAATATCATATCATTAACCTCATGATGTGCTTGAAGAGTATCTGTCTAAAGATATAGTCATGTTTCCGTTCAATGAAAATTTCCTGCTCCTGGTCCCGAAAAGGACTTGGTGTCTCATTTCTGATGTGGGTGATAAATAAATATGGATCAGAGCGACACAAAGAATAAACAAAGTATCTTTACATGCAGAATTCTGCCGATACATTTTACATGTAAACAGAAAAACACAAATGCCTGTAGAGCAGAATTATGCAGATACACACTGATAATTAACATTGAAAAGAGAGCAAAATCCAGCCGCATAGACACCATCCGTTCCCTCTGTCAGCTGGTGCTGAGACTAACTCCCCCTCTCGGATACTCTGACCAGTCTCACAACAACACTGCTTTCTAAAAGCCAATCATAGGAAACTAAATGATAACGCCATGTAAAGAAACCTATGTGGAACAAGTAGATTAGAACGTTATGCAATTCCTCCTATTCTGTAATACATTAAATGAAATAAGGAACATTTACTTAAACAAGTTCAGCTCTGTAATCTCAGATTTCAAAGAGCTCAATGAGCTCCATCCATCCATCCATCCATCCATCCATCTATCGTCAACCACTTATCCTGCATAGAGGGTCGCGGCGGGCTGGAGCCAATCCCAGCTTACATCGGGCGAAAGGCGGGGTACACCCTGGACAGGTCGCCAGGCTCAATGAGCTCTCAACATGAAAATACCCAAGGAGAAGGAGACAGGGAATATCTTTCTACCCAAAATGTATCAACATGCCACAACCTGAGGGACACACTCACGCACACACACACACACACACACACACACACACACACACACACACACACACAAAACACACACAGACACATGTTAACTGCAACTCTGCATTTTTATTATTATTTGATTTTACTTGTATCTCTGTTGTATGTTCTTAATAGCACATTTCTTACGTTTATGTACATGTATTTTTTTATTTATTTCACATTTACTTTGGCACTGTAAACGTCATGCCAATAATGCCCAATTGAAATGAACTGTATAAACAGTGTGTAAGAGCCAATTTCTAATTTGATGCCAGCAACACATTTCAAAAAAGTTGCGACAGTGGCAACGAAAGACTGGAAAAGTTGTGAAATGCTGTAAAAAGAAAACGCCTGGTGGAACATCTCACAATTAATTAGGTCAACTGGCAACAAGTTAGTAACACGACTGGGTATAAAAAGGCATCCTAGTATAGTACAGATGGGGAGGCTACGCTGGCAAATAGTGCAACAAGGGGACCTATTATACTGTAATTCTGGGCCTGTATTGTAGTTCTGTGACTCCTCTATGGTAGCCTATGGTAATCCAGCATGATTCAAAGCTCAAAAAAAATATTTTCTATCTTATACTGGAACTTCATGCAGGCCCTCATTTCAGCCTCTGTTTGAAAGAAGCTGTAGATGCTCCTGTCTATTTAAAGAAGAGGAAACCGTATGTAATCTAGATCCAGGCCAAGGCCTTCTGTGGACCGGACCTCATTTAAGATGGACTGAGGAAAAGTGGAAAACTGTCTTGTGGTCTGACAAGACAAAATCGTCAGCACAAAATTGTCTTGACAATGTGCATGACATATTGAAGCATGGCACTAATAGCCCCACCTTGCGGCCTTAAGTAAAAAATAATATGAAATCTATCCAAAGTGTTTATTCTTTAACGCTTTTCTGGCAATTTATGTAAACTTCCACCATTTAAAGTATTACAGTTTAGCTTCCAGCTTTTATAGCCATGTATTTCAGCTCATAATGCAGTTCAGCTTCCAATTCTGCCAGTTTTACATGTCAGCTTCCACGTCTTTCAGCAGTGCAGTCAATGCATTAG
This sequence comes from Micropterus dolomieu, assembly GCF_021292245.1. NCBI lineage: Eukaryota > Metazoa > Chordata > Actinopteri > Centrarchiformes > Centrarchidae > Micropterus > Micropterus dolomieu. The sequence goes on from NC_060153.1 coordinate 30,808,414, forward strand.
TAGAAAATCGGCAATCAATCATTAATTTTGGGAGTTATGTTCAATCGATGTTTAGGAATAGGCACCCAACCCATCAGGGGGCATCTGGCGGAGCAATCCTGATTGAACTTTGAGCAATTATTGAAATGCTGCTTATATTGTGGTGATGAAACAAGTGTGCCATTGGTCTCACTCTTTCTTTAAACAGAATAAAACTTTCTGAATGACTTTGCTCAGCTTTGTGAAGCCATTGTTGCTTGCGGCTTTTATGTAGTCATCCAAGATGCTTCCTTCAGTTGACTGTTAAGCTGGTTGAAGTCTTATTTATCAGATTGATCTCAGTTTGTACATGTTAACGATGAGTCCTCCATGCGCACCAAAGTTAGTCATGGAGTTCCACAAGGATCTGTCCTCGGGTCAATCCTCTTCACTTAATAAATGCTTCCTTTAGGCAATATTATCAGGAAATATTCCATAAACTTTCATTGTTATGCAGATGATACTCAGTTATATCTATCGATCAAGCCAGATGAAACTCATCAGTTAGCTAAACTTCAAATGTGCCATCAGGATGTTAAAACCTGGATGACCTGTAATTTTCTAATGTTATTTATTGCAATTCCTTATTATCAGGCTGCTCGAAAAAGTCCATTAAGACTCTTCAGCTGATCCAGAATGTCATCTTATCTTAAAGAGCTCATAGTACCTTACTACCCCACCAGAGAACTGCGCTCCCAGAATGCAGGGTTACTTGTGGTTCCTAGAGTCTCCAAAAGTAGACTAGGAGCCAGAGCATTCAGCTATCAAGCTCCTCTCCTGTGGAACCAGGTTCCAGATTGGGTTCAGGAGGCAGACACCATCTCCACATTTAAGAGTAGGCTTAAGACTTTCCTCTTTGATAATGCTTATAGTTAGGGCTGGCTCAGGTGAGTCATCCCATTATTGCATGTTACTAACTCAACTTCTTCCCTTTCTGGTAGTCTTGTGCTTTCTCGTCCCTCTCCTCTCTCCTCCTATCACTTCCTGCAGGTTTTCTGGCTCTGGAGCTGTGGAGTCTGGATCTGTGGTTGCGGGTCACCTGCTGCCCCCGTGTTCCTGCTCGACACCCTCTGCTGCAACGACTATTGTTACTAGTCCTATTGTTATTATTGTAATTATAATCATGAACATTACGATTGTTACCATTAACACTACTATAAATATCTGTACCATTTTTCATTTAGTCTATAGCAACATCACCTTTACTGTCTGTACCTCTGTGTGGATATTGTGTAGGCTGCCTCCCCCCTCTCTCCCTCTCTCTCTCTCTCTCTCTCTCTCTCTCTCTCTCACCCCCAACCGGTCGAGGCAGATGGCCGCCCACCCTGAGCCATGGTTCTGCTCGAGGTTTCTGCCTCTTAAAAGGAAGTTTTTCCTTGCCTCTGTCGCCTAGTGCTGCTCTTGGTGGGAACTGTTGGGCTTCTGTAAATAACATCATAGAGTACGGTCTAGACCTGTTCTTTTATGAAAAGCTCTCTGAGATAACTGTTGTGATTTGGCGCTATATAAATAAAATTGAATTGAATTGAATTGCCAAAATGCTGGCTCGCTGTGCTGTCTGAAAGGTAACATTACAGAGCTGGAAAACATTGGTATGTCTGTGTGAAAAGCAACAGCCGGTGTTTCCACTTTTATTGTAGGATCTCTGTATGAAAGTGGTTGTGTTAAGGATTATGCCTGCTCATGAGATGAAGCCAAGCACATGTAAGAGCACACAACTGGTTGTAATCATAATACTTCACTGCTCGTGGCCACTGAAAACTACACATTGCCCCTTTAACAGGGAAATTACAGGATCTGGGTCCATGATTCATAATTACAGGATTTTATATAGCAGAGTGACAGTCATTAGTAGAATAGATTGAACTCACCAAACATCAGCTGCGGATTACATTAGAGAATTTTAAGTCCCCAGTTCACAGAGAGAAGAAAATTTGGATATATTCCATTATGTGTGAATAGGTGTGGGCGGTTCGAGAAGGTAACAAAGTTGTCTACCAAAGGTAGGCTGGGCGGGCACCAGTATCCCTTGAGCCGCTGATGGAGTTGACAGAAACAGGTGAAACCTAAGTTGTAAATCCAGTGGACCGGCAGTCTGAATATAGAACGTCGTGGTTTGTGAAGTTCTCTCTGAGTGTCTCTGATTGTTAATTCCTGAGGTCATTAATTATCACATGGATGAAAATGGTTGGTTTTGATCCAGCAGCTGTGGGACATCAGAGTATATGTCCTGGACTTTTGCACCTTGGTGTGGAGCATGCCAAGGACTTGGGTTGACCCTGAACTTTGCACAGGGGTCTTCTGCCGCTGCTGGCACAAGAGCCAATGACATCGGCCGATGACATTGCCACTTGTGCCAGGGGATGGTTGTTTCCAGCCCAGTTGCAACTGCAATGAGTGAGTCCAAGAGTTGCTCGTCTTCTCATATCTGATGAGGCGTAGAGATCCCGTCCTCCATTTTGGCGATCTTAAAGCTGCAGGTAGAGCAGCCAGCACAGGTTGGAGGAGATGTAAATGCTGGCGCCACGTGCTTACCTGTCCAACAATCTGCAGACTTGGTAAAGTTAACTTCAGATTCGCAGTTGAATAAATTAAAGACTGAATCTTAGGAGTCTTTACAAACAAATTTAAACAGTAAAAGTTGCTAAAATAACAAGACATTTTCTGTCCTTGTGTGGTACAAGCAAAGCTAACAGACTGCTAGTATTATGGAAGCTCACTGATAATTATAGACTGATTTATAGGGAAAGGGGTGACATAAACCACTTTAACACAATAAATACCATCACATCTACGTTGTTGTTATTGCTATTGTTAACTTCCAAATAGTCATCCTCTTTATCAAGAATAAATTATATTGCTGAATTGCTTTCTATTTCATCACAGAGAAAGACTCAACAGTAAGAAGGATGAACAGACAGAAAAGGACAGATTCATGCTTCCTCTCAAACCTTTTAGACATACAAGGGGTTATTCCATTTTACTGACTTTATTTTCCTAAACTGAACTGGATCTTGTGTCCCTGACTTGACCCCTGTTACTCACTGATGAGCTGCATTTCTGCGGTTAGTGCTGGTCCTCTGAGGTTGCTTCTTCTTGCTGGTCTTCTGCATCTTTAGACCACTCTGGAAACCTGCATCAATTCCCCAAAAGATCCAGTGATTATAGTGTGAAATCAAATGAAACCAGGAATGAAAAGACAAAAGACAGAAGAGTGAAAGAGAGGAGTAGTCCAAAACGTGAGACCTTTAAAGGCCTGTCTCCACCATCTACATTGATGCAACTAAAAAACTGTGATTTTTTTGTGCACTGACCACTGCTCCACGTGCAGCCAGCACAGTAGAAGTGCGAAGTGTTCTGACCTTGCCCCTTCTCTCTTTCCCTTCTCCCTCTCTGGCGTTTCACATTCACACACATATGACATTAACCCCTTCTCCCTGTATCACACAGACACACTGAACCAATGTAAGGAATTTTTATTACACACCCAAACTTGTCAAAAATGCATACCTAAAGAAATAGTTCACCCTCAAATGACATTAACAGCAATTCAAATCTACTATGTCTTGTTGCAATTTATAGAACCAACAGGCTAACGCTGTTATGTGGATTAGTGTTTAAATTCCAGTATAACATGTATTAAACCACACCCCCTTTGAGTGCCTGATATTCTTTAAAATTTGTTTAGCTATTTAAAAAAATGCAGTCAGTCAAGCAGGGCAGGCTCTTTTACAGGATGGTAGGAATTACTGGGTCACAAGTCACGGCTTCGGAGTCTCCAGTTACACCAGCATGCTGATTCAGAGTCAGAGAAGATAGAGCAACATGTAAGAAGAAATAGGAGTAATCTGTATTTTGGGGGATTGAAGGGGGAGGAGGAGGGAGCATCCCAAGATTATTAGAATGAGCAATAGTAATAATATAATAAAATGAATCAATGCATTTTTGTCAGGGTAGAAAAAGCACTGACACAGCACAAGCCACCAATTTCCCCAGTGGCTTTGAATTCTACCATTGAAATGTTCAGATTCTCATTTTGTTTATTTTTATGCGGCTTGTGTGTCAGTCAGAAACACTAATTTTTGTAAAGTGAAGTCTCAAATATCATTGGTACATGAAAGAGTTAAAAGGAACAGTGGACTTTCACCAATATAGAAATACACTAAAAGGGTGCTACAGTGATTTCATATTGCACTTGTATAAAGTTGGGGGACTTGAGAGAGACAGATTAAAAAATCATAGCACCAAAGATATTCTGAATTTTGACCCGTGTATGGGTCAAGCTCCAAAAACAGCAGACCTTACATTTCCTATAACACGCTTAACTGTGTTTTTCATGGAATATGCACATATAATATTCTCATTACACAACTGTTATCCCAGGCTGTACAGAACGCCTCAGTATGTCCCTTCAAAAGGGTCTGTTCACCCAAATCACCAAAAACTCTCACCACTAGTGGTACAGGCATGAAGATATTTTGGTTTTGTTTGCAGATTGAAGATATTTGTCTGCATTTCCCGAATACTGTGCGCCATCATGCGATAAGCTTACTACTGGCACTTATCTTTTCCACTTTAAGCACTGCTGTGGATAATCCACATATAAAAAGTTTTCACATTCCTTCAGTAAAATGTAGTTGTGAAACATATAGTGAGTTCTGCCAGAGTAAACAGGACATTGTGTTTGTCATGTGTTTTGACATGTTGCCTGTCTTTGCAAACACAGAATAAAAACAGAATTGGGCATCAGAGAGGCAAGCGGTAGGTTGTAGAGGCAAAATGTTTTCACATTTAACACTGTGAATTAAGGGCTTATTTTGACCAAACCAAGAGTTAGTGATGGTTGGAACAGTGGAAAGACTAACCAAAACAGTTTTAATGAGTTTTATTTTGTTTCTGTTGAGTTTGAATGAGAGCTTGAGTGGGAAAAAAGAAAAGTGTCAGTAGCTTACTCCCCTTATTTACGTGTTGGCTTGTTTTTAACAAACGGGACAAACATTTTAGTTATTAGAGTAAAACATATTAAAATGATTAATTATTGAAAATTATTGTACAGTTTATGTAACCGTTGGTCCTGACCTCCCTGAGGCCCTATTAGCAAAATTCCCACTACAATCCTCCTCCTTTTAAACAGACGGTAAAGCCCTCTGCCATGCCACTAGCTGAGCAACACATGAGCACTGAAACAACAGTGGGATTAGATATCTTCCACTAGTATGCAGCTACCCTCCAAGAAGTAGGAAAAATACAGCGCACAGAAACATTCAGGCTAGCAGCCAATGTTTAATTCCAGGAAAAGGCAAAAAAGGCAAACTTAACTGTCAGGGACCAGGCAGAGCATCACTGCCACAGAAATCAAACCAAAGGTCAGATGCCGGTATATATGCTGGGGGACTAATGAGAGAATGAGCTGCACACTTGTTGAAGAGAATGAGCGAGTGTCAGAATCATTAGTAACAATGACATTAAATCAGAAGACTTAATGAATTCAGTAAGAACACAGGGAGATCAAGAAGGATTCATGACAGAAGCTCCCTTATAGGGACGTCCCCTGACCTCCCACCAGGCTGGTCTGGGTAATGTCGGTGAAAGTCCATGCGTCCAGGATATGCTAATCCAGGAACCCAGGCCGCATCCCTTCCAATCCACCAGGTACTGCTAAGACTTATGTAGGAAATCAACCGTCCCAAAGTGCAGTCAGGGGCTGGGCGCCGATGTTTGGCTGATCCGTGCTGGTGCTCAGAAGTGCGGAGTAGAGAGGCACGGGACAATGATGGATGAAGACTTGAACAGATGGAACGCTGGCCTCACATTCCTACACTGGATTGGAGAGAGACCAGTAGCAGAGCTGGGCACTGTGTAACCATGAGGTAGGATTGCATGACACCAGTCAGCCCAGCGCGGTCTCCATATCCTGGTTCATCCTCTCCGTCTGACCATTGTGTATTCACCCTTCCCGCTTGTGTGTGTGTGTGTGTGTGTGTGTATTCATAGTCCGTGCATTAGTTGGATTGTTTGTGTTTCTTGTCATAAAGTATTTCTGCCTGTCTCTTGTGACTCCTGCTATGTTTTGGATGTGTCTTTTAAATTTTTGCTTATCCCCATTTTTGATTCTGTGGATTATTGCTTGTGCCCAGTTGTATTTGTGAGCACCTTTTGGTTTGGCAATAAACGCTGTGAACTGCATCTACTCTGCTTAGTGTCCTACAGTTGGGTCCAAATCCTTCTATTACTGTGATAGAACAATCCAACCACATTATGGACCCAGTGGCCATTAAGAACTCCATGGACTTAAAACATGTTTTCCCTCAGAGAGACTCTCTCTCCAGACCCAGGCTTATGAACTTTAAACCCGTGGTTGAGCAGTTAGCAGTGATTACGTAACTCACAATGGACATGCAGTTTTTCCTGGAGCCACTGGACAGTGTTGAGGCTAGTAACCAGCCAGCTAGCATCCTCCTGCCTGCTTCCTGGCCCACTAACCGTCAGTCTTAGCCTGTTAATAACAAGCATAAACTGATCACTGCCCCAGAGACTTTGTGGCTGTGGCTCAGGGAGTAGAATGGTCATCCACTTATCAGAATCCCAGGCTCCACCAGTCTGCATGTTGAGTAAAGGCTTGTGCACACTACACAACTTGCCGTCTTGTGACAGCAGTCTTGAAGTCGTTGTGGCGTGCACACTACGTGATCGGTGACGGGAGGTCACACACTGCGAAAGCTGACAGCGACTCTGTCACCTGAGGTTTTGTCAAGAAAACACACGGGAAATTTGAAACGGGAAATGACACGAACTTACACACGAAACGGCTGTTGTTTGTTATTATAAAGATAGCAATTATAAAGACAAAAAATATGGGTGAAAGAATGGATTGGCACACGCAGGTAGCAGGGATTGTCTGAGCTACAGAGAGCTGGAGGGGAGTAAAAAGTGTTTGCAGAGATGAAGTAGCTGCCTGCTCTGCCAGCTGCCGGCTCTCTTTGGCTGGATGTGGATGTCGAGTCGGCCGACTCCTCCAGATATCTGGCATGCTAGATATCTGGCTGGGGTCGGGCATGTGTCAGTGATGCGCCGGAGAGCAGTTCACACATAACGACTGGCGACCGCCAATTGATCTCAGATTTACCCCTGATCACAGCCAGACGGTCGCTGACCGGCAAATATGGCTTAAAATCCTGTAGTGTGAACTAGGCTATGCAAATACAGACCATTTATCATCTTACCAGAGACTCAGCTGGCCAGCTCTGACATTCAGCTATCCTCAATCCTAAGATCCTGCTGTCCAGCTCTCCTGAAATTCAGCCCTCCAAGGATTTTGTTGTCAAGCTCTCTAGTCACTCACCTGACCAGCTTCACAGAGATTCACCTGTCAGGTACCCAGCTCCCCCGAGTCTTTGTTATTCCAGTAGGATTTTGCGTTCTTCGCCAGCCTCTAGATGGATTTTTTGGCTATGTTGCAAAGGGAGAGAATGCAAGTTCCTTCTGGAAAGGCATGTGGCCCAAATAGGGTTTAAACCCTGTTGCCCTGTGCTAACAACTGAGTTAGTTTCACACTTTTTGACCTAAAATCAAAAGCAGGATCAGTGATTCTCCAAGGAAAAAAACAACATAGTGTATCTCACCGTCTGCAGCTGCACTTCTCAACTTGACACGTTGGCCACTGCCGGAGTTGGAGATCGCAGTTCATAGATTTACCCTTGCTGCCCACCATCGCTATGGTTATGTGGCTAGTTCAGTGTTACCGCTGGTAACATTTATCTGTGGTTAGTAGCGATTCACACAAATTGGCTGTAAAGAATGAAGGAGGACGCTGCAGTAACGTGGCATGAACATTGACTTCTTCTCAACATGCGGCCTTTCAGTAACAATAATGCTTGTTAGACACATTACAGCTAACTAAAGTAACTTAACTCGCCCTTATAGCATGCCCTTTTCTGTGATAACAGCAATGTGCTGGCACTAAGAGAGACTCACTCCCCACAACAAACTTGTTATGTCACAGATTAGGGTTCAGGTTGACCACAATATCACCTAGAAGTGCCCTTCTGCCATCTAGTGACTCGTTTTTGTGTTTAACTGTTTGTCCCCAATTGACTGGTGAAATAAGTTTTTTTCTGTTACATTTAAAATAAATTATTTAAATCTGACCATATGACCTTAGTGTGGTACATTACCCCAAACATATGGTGGTTATATCACTCTTGATAACATGTAGGTTAGGTTTTTACAGAAGAATTAAAAAAATGTAAATCAGAATCAGCTTTATTGCCAGGTATGTGTACACGTACGAGGAATCTGACTCAGGATTGTACATTGCTCACGATGTGCTTACTCGTACAAAAATACTAAATCACAATAATAAAAATAAAATAAAATCAGACACAGACTTCAGTGTAGACAACACAAATATACACAGTATGAACAAAAACAATATAGACATATTGATAAATAGTGCAATGAAGCATAGTGCAAAGGATGCTGGAATAAATAAGTATTTTGTGCAGGAGTTATGACTTGAGGTAGTTGGATTTGGTATACAGTATCTACAATATGACAATATAACAGTATGAACAGCACTGAAATAGAGAATGGTGAATAAATAATAAGTGTTAGCCAGTAAACAGGTGGCTGATTAGAGGCAGAGTTACTGGGTTAAAAATCAGCTGTTCATCAGAGTGATGGCTTGTGGGAAGAAACTGTTCCTAAGTCTGTTTGTTTTGGCGTACAGTGCTCTGTAACGCTTTCCGGATGGGGAGGAGCTGGAACAGGTTGTGTCCGGGGTGAGATGGATCTGCAGTGATGTTTCCTGCCCGTTTCCTGACTCTGGAAATGTAGAAGTCCTGAATGGAGGCGCCAATGATCTTTTCTGCAGTCCTGACTGTCCATTGTAGTCTGCTCCTGTCCTCTTTGGTGGCAGATCCAAACCAGGCAGTGATGGACGTGCAGAGGACAGACTGGATGATGGTTGTGTAAAAGTGGATCAGCAGGTTGAGCTTCCTGAAGTACATCCTTCTTTACATTTTGCTGGCACTTTTATCCAAAGCAACTTACAATTGCTAAACATGTCAGAGGTCGCACGCCTCTGGAGCAACTAAGGGTTAAGTGTCTTGCTCAGGGACACATTGGTGGACGTCTCACAGTAGGAATTGAACACAGGTCTCCCACACCAAAGGCAAGCACCTTATCTATGCGCCATCACCACTTGGGATCCTGGGATGTAGTGGATCCCAGAAACCTTAAGGTTTCCACAGCAGACACAGGGCTGTCGAGTATGGTGATGGGGGCAGAGTGGGGGGGCTCCTCCTGAAGTCCACGATCATCTCCACTGTTTTGAGTGCATTAAGCTCCAGGTTGTTCTGACAGCACCAGAGAGCCAGCTGATCAACCTCCTGTCTGTAGGCCGACTCATCACCATCCCGGATGAGGCCGATGACTGTTATGTTGTCAGCAAACTTCGGGAGTTTGACAGATGAATGACTGCAGATGTCAGGGCGACAGGTCTGTAGTCATTTAGTCCAGAGATGGAGGGTTTTTGGGGGACCGGGATGACTACAGTAAAATCCATTCAGCTCGTCTGCCAGTTGTTGAGTACCAGCAGTGTTGGAGGATGGTCTCCTGTAGTTAGTGAGTCTCTGACGCAGGGTCGTTGGCTGCAAAGCTGTTATTTAACTTTTCAGCGTAGCATCTCTTTGCTGCTTTGACCTCCTTAGTCAGAGTGTTCCTGGCCTGGTTGTACAGGACTCTGTTCCCACTTCTGAAGGCCTCCTCTTTGGTCTGACAAAGCTGCCTGAGTTTCGCTGTGAACCAGGGCTTTTGGTTGTTGTATGTGCAGAACGTTTTAGTTGGCACACACATGTCCTCACAAAAACTGATGTAAGATGTCACAGTGTCAGTTAATTCGTCCAGGTCAGTGGCTGCAGCCTCAAAAAAACTCCAGTCAGTGCAGTCAAAGCAGGCCTGGAACTCCAGCTTTGACTCGTTGGTCCATCTTTTCACAGTCTTTACAACAGGTTTAGCAGATTTCAGTTGTTGCCTGTGTGTCGGGATAAGATGAACCAGACAGTGATCAGATTGTCCCAAGGCTGCACAGGGAACAGAGCGATAGGCGTCCTTTAATGTAGTGTAGCAGTGGTCCAGTGTGTTAGTGTCCCTGGTGGGACACTTAATATGCTGTCTGTATTTTGGGAGTTCATGGCTGAGGTTTGCTCTGTTGAAGTCCTCGAGAACAATGAGCAGGAAGTCTGGATGTTTTTCCTCCACGTTAGTTCAGTGAAACAGAGGGCGGCAGATCTGCAGAAGTCCGAGTTAGTTCTGTTGAGGAGAAGAGAAGAAAATGCCACTTGTCGTAGCATAAAACCAACGACTTTACAAATGAAGGCTTGATAGTCTAACAGTGCCATAGCCTGGGAGCCAGCAGATGCTGGGGGGAAAAATTGAATCGAATCATGACACCCCTAACATCAGACACTCTTTATCTTTACTTTCTAACTAGAATATATGTTTGTTGTATAAATTACTTTATAAATATTACCATAATTATTGTTGTGTATGTAAATTAACAGTTTGGCTGTGTCTGCCTGTAAGCTGACCTGTGTGTGTCCTAAGCATACCACAGAGTGACAGGTGCTGACTGATATGAGTGATGAAGCTTCCATTTCTGTCCGAGCTAAAAAATGCAAAACCCTGAGCAGCATGAAATTCCATCTGTGTCCACGAGTGTGTTTCAGTCTGTGTGTGAATGTGTGTGAGGTGAACACATAAAGTTTTTTATTTTGTTCTTAAAGTTGATGTGTTAGAAGCAGGAGCATAAAGCTGATAATAAAACTTTTGCAATGTTGCTGGGGAATGTTGCTGGTAGCAAGTCTGACTATGTTTTGAACGGATAGTGGCGGGGAGGCGGCGTTGGGGAGGCGGCGGCGGGGATTACGGTAATAATCTTTACTCATTACCATTCAAGGCAACATTGCCCAACAACATAGCTCTAAAAGTTGCTCGTGTATCATCAGCATATGGATTTGAGCAACAGCGGCCAAATTGTAATGGCTAGACAGCTGGGTCAGAGCATCTCCAAAACTGCAGCACTTGTGGTTGTTCCCAGTCTGCAGTGGTCAGTACTTATCAAAAGTGGTCATGCCAAGGCTCATTGTGTGATACTCACCAACTTCTAAGTTTATATCAGACTCACAACAATGAAATACAACATGAATGAACAGAAGAAAAATCTAAATCAAGTCAGTATTTGGTGTGACCTCCCTTTGCCAGCATCAGTTCTTCTAGGTACAAATGGACATAGTTTTTGAAGGAACTCGGCAGGTAGTTTGGCCCAAACATCTTGGAGACATCTCCCAGACAGAGTGGATGGTGTTGAGATCAGGGCTCTGAGGGGGCCATGCCATCACTTCCAGGGCTCCTTGTTTTACACTGAAGATAGTTCTGAATGACTTTCGCTGTATGTTTGGGGTCGTTGTCATGCTGCAGAACAAATTTAGGGCCAATCAGATGCCTCCCTGATGGTATTGCATGATGAATAAGTATCTCTCTGAGCGTTTCAGCATCGAGGAAACCATTAATTCTGACCAAATCCCCAACTCCCTTTGCAGAAATGCAGCCCCAAACTTCACCATGCCTCACTGTTGCCTGCAGACACTCATTCTTGTACCGCTCTCCAGCAAACAACTTGCGTGCAGTTGCATCCAAATATTAAAAATGCTGCCATTTTTCAGCACCCCAGTTCCTGTGTTTCTGTGCGTAGTTGATCTGTGATTTCCAAGTCAGAGGTATGGCCTTTTGCTGCAAGTCTTCCATAAAGGCCATTTCTGACCAGACTACTCCAGACAGTAGATGGGTGTACCAGCGGCCCACTGTTTTCTGCTGCTCTGAGCTGATGGCACTGCTGGACATCTTCCAATTGCAAAGGGAAGTAAGCATGATGTCTCTTTCATCTGCTGCAGTACGTTTCTTCGGCCGGCCACTGCGTCTACGGTCCTCAAAGTTGCCCATTTCTTTGTGCTTCTTCAAAAGAACTTGGACATCTGGAAAACCCTTGCTGATGCAGCTTGTTTCTTGTTGCTGTGCTCAGTCTTGCCATGGTGTATGACACACCTTGTTAGCTGAGTTTGGCTGTTCCTCACCCTGTTGTATTCTTACTACACAGCCGTTTCAGTTAGTGATTGTGTTTCACCCTATATACTGAATTTATGATCATTAGCACATCTGTTATAATTGTTTAATCACACACCTGATGATTTGCCGACAAAATCCCTGACTTGAATGTAGTGTACCTGTATCAACTCTTTTCAGCTCTTTTGAAGGCAAAGTGTGTTCCCACCAAATATTGATTTTAGATTTTCTGTTAACTCAAATTGTATTAATTGATAAATTTAATCCATTAACATGTCAAAATACTCATTTAGACTTTGTTAAGGCGTGCTGAAGGATCATTGCGCTAAAATTAAACATGTTTATCATTGTTGAATCCAGGACTGGTGGTTTTATGATTTATGTCACACAGACTTTTCTAGATGAAATTACATTTTATATTTAGGGCTGACTATATTAAACTAAAATCAGTCAAATTTCATTTTCTTTTATGCTTGCAAAATTCAAAGTCAAATGACACCAAGCATCAACCTGGAATTTACCAAAATAAATCTGTTTTAAAATGTGAATGATGTTCTGATAAGCAAATCAAATAATGTAATTTTGGGTTTCCTGACTGGTAATCAGTCCTAGCCTCTTGTTTCTGCATTTAGATTGAAGATGGAGACGCATCGTCTCAGGTGAGACAGGATTAAAAAAAAAAAAGAGTTTGTTTTCAGCAAATCAAGTAAAATATTCACTCATTTAATCAATGATTTGTCTTGTGCCAGATTCCAGTCACACCTGTAGAGTGTAGAAATTTCCCGTTGTGAAAAGGTTGTGGAAAAGAGTGAACACACAACAGTGGCTTTACATAACAAGTGTAACGTTGTTCTACAACAAAAACATTTATTCTCCAGTGACGCAGATCATCAAATGGCGTTGACATTTACAAAGCATTCAGGTACAAATACACTATCATGAGTGACAATGACTTGTCAGAGCTGATTTCTAGCCAGTAAAAAAACAAAAAAAAACAACAAGTATTTGTGTGGGAATCAGCCTTCAGTCCAAGAATCCCATCACTTTTACACCAATTCATTATTTTAAACAAATGCCAGAGCACATGAAGTCTTTAAAGGTCTACAACATGTGTAGGTGTATCTGAATCTTGACTGAACAGATCCATTATTATGGAAAAGATAAGTTTTCCATAATCTTTTTTTTCAAACCTTAAAATCATCATATTGCTCTTCCATTCTTTGCAGACATAACTGTATGAAGGCAACAGGAACTTAGAGGTAAGACAGGACCAGAACACACTGGGATACATTTGAAGGAATGAAGCCTGAGTGTTTAACTCTGAATATAGTAGTATGTTTTCCATCATAACTATTTTGTGTATAGACAATACATGTAAGTCTACACAAAATATTGTTATAAATACAAAAATAAAATTCAGTGCCAACTATTGACATTTTATTTCTCACATAATCAATAATAAGCCAAATGTCCGTTGTGTATATACGAGTCTCTCACATATATTTGGCCAGAAGAACTAAGTCCACTGTGATGCACAACAAGTGGATTTAATTAGATTTACTCTCATACTGTGCTTAGAATGCACACAATTCTGCCATCAAGTGGAGTTTTACCAAAAACATAAAAAGGTAAAACAATTCATCACGCTTTCCATAAATATCCTGTCGGTCAACTTAGCTGTCAAATGACGACACCAAACCGAAATGAGAAAAGCAAAACCAGCGTGACTGGCTTGCATAACGTTGTGCCGTTGAGTGCCTCTTGGGTCTTGAGCGGTTCAAGGTTCACTTCACAACGAATGGCAGCCTGTTACTTCTCCGGTGTTTCAGTCCATGTGTGTGGCATTTGACAGCTGTGTCTAAAAAACAGTCACATTTACTTAAAATTTGACAAATATCAATACCATTTTAATCACCTGAAGATTTATCAAATGCATGTAGCTGTAGGAAAACAAATATATTTAAAAATAAAGGAGACTGCAGTATGTGGTTAGTCACAGCACATCACGTGGCTCCATCACTAGCAATGATGGTTTATCCTAATAATTGATATTGATTGATAAATGTATATACACATGGTTGATGACAGTCTACAAACAGATGTCATATTCTTCTAACAAAACCAAACATCAACTCACCAGCAGGAACTCTCTGGTGAGTGTACATGTGCAGAGGGTGTGCGGGGGCATCACTGAGGTGGAGGAGGAGGTGGAGGAGGAGGTGGTGGGGGAGGAGGGAGGTCAGAGAAGGGGATAGAGTTTGGTGGCCAGAAAGGAGAAGAGAAAGATGGGTTAAAGAAAGAAGGTGGAGGAGGCGGGTAGAGCGGAAAGTTGGGTGGGGGAAAAGGTTGAAGTGCTGGAGGGTAAGGGCACGGAGGGGGGAGGTACATGGGAGGGACATATGTGTGTCTAGGTGGTGGGGGTGCGTGTCTGGGTGGAGTGTGTGTGTGTCTGAACATTGGGGGTTTATTCCTCGGGCTCTGGTGCCTGAATGGAGCCCCTGCTTGTCTTGGTGGGAAATTCCTGACGTCACGCTCCTGCTGCGGCGGCAAGGTGTTCTGGGTAATGTGGGCGGGATTATCTGGAGGGGAAAAACAGATGAAGGAAAGTAGGAATAAAAAGGTAAGACATGTCTGTCATAATCTACTAGAACGTTCCTGACATCCAAATTTAGACTTCTGTCAGATGGTAACGACTTCAACAAACATCCAAACACGTCAAGGATTCTTTTCATTCAGAATATATTTCCTGTTCGCGTGTGCACATACCTGTGCCGTTATTGTCCCTCTTCTTTTTGGAGTTTTTCACTTTCCTCTTCGCTTGCTGCTCTTTCTCGTCATCACTATAATCTAAAGCCTGGGATTGGACAGAGAGAATGAGTGCGGCTCCCTCATAACAATAAAGAAATCACACCAGTCTTTTTGAGCACAGTGGAAACTGTTGGAAAAGTTTACAAAATGAGTTGAGTGCTAAATATTTTCAGCTACAACCATCACTTACTTCACATTTACTTGTTTTTATCTTTAGCTGAGATATAAAACACGCAGAAAGCAGTTTGTATAAACACGAACCATAACATGAACTACTGAAAGGGTTACCAGGTTGCACCAACTTTAAACATCACTGTATAATGAAATAAACATTTCTGTGTATGTGCTCACCTCCACTGGTGGTTCTTGGTCGTTCTTCCAGGATGCATCAGATCCCTTTAAACTGAAGGACAAGGACAATTACCACTGCACTGTTCTCATTATATAGCAACACAATTTAACAGCAAGCCAATATATGCACAAGAGACAGGAATCATCTTAGTTTCATAAGATGATGTTGTACATGCATTCATCAATCAAAAGTAAAAATCTATTTTAGCTTCCATCTTCTAACACCAGGAAAGCACACATCTCTTCAATTACAGCATCTTACGAGCTTTGCAGGAAGCATCCTTCTCACAAATTCTCACCAAATTCATTAATTTTTTTAAGGTTACATCACGCAGAAACTTGCTGAACAGACGATGCTTTCACAAGCTTAGAGGAAAGGATGGCAGCAGATAAGCTCCTTGGTCTGCTTGAGCACAAATGGCTGCTTCTGGGTCGTATGACAACTCCAGTCACTGTACAGACAGGTTGTTCAAACAAAACCACCACTAAGAGTTGCTAAAAGAACTCAAACGTCTTGGGCACAGCATTCACTGTGACATACTAGTTAGGTTTGGTGAATATGACTACTGCTTAACAAATAAAATAAATAATAGTGACAGAGCAATGACAGACCAATTAATCGGCCGTAGACTTGCAATTGCAACATCTGGTGAAACAATCGCCCGATAAACACAAACATTCACCTGCAGGCAGCCGTGCCAGTGTGGCTGCTGTGGAACGATGTTATCGGTCTATTTGATCTATCATTTCACCAGTACGCTGACTCAGCTGATTAAGTGGACAATGTTTGAGATCAACAGATTTTCTCTGCCTAATGAGTCATGCCATAAATCTGACAGGCAACCAGTTAACGGATATATTCCCATCCTACTGAGATGACCCAGAGGAAGGTTGTTATTAAAGTAACCAACAGTTTAATGTTTGCTAATGACTCCTAATTTTAACCTACTTTAGTTACTTGGTGTTTGGTAATGAAGAGCCTACTCTGCGTCATCTGAGCTACAACCAACACGAGTGGTGGACGGGTTGACAAGCTGCTGTTTAATGGTGTTGCAGCACAACGTTGTTAATGAAAATAAGACTTCCATGCCGTTGTAACGTTGTACAACTTCTCTGAAATGCTTTATTGTTTTTTCGTGCACAACCGATGAAAACGTAAACAGGCTGAAAGTAACGTGCTAACGTTGACTGTGAGAGCTGCTCCTCAGGTCAAATAGTTAGCTAGGACATTACGTAAATTAGTAAATGATTTAGTCTTGGCCACCAAATCAGGAAATGTGAACAATTGTAGCAATTTAGGCTAAAAAATATGAAGAACTAGTGAGCTACACATTTCTCACCTTGACCTTCTTTGGTCTGGATCAGTTTTCTGTCCTGATCTCAACCCGTCTGGGCAAATTACTGAGTAGGCACCAATCAGACGCAGCATTTGAATGAAGTCATCACGTAAACTTCTCACAAATTATTTTACCGTATTTTTAAATCTACAAAATACAAAAACACTTTAGTATTTATACAAAATATGAAGCCATTTTCATCAACCCCATCAAAAATTACAAAATCCAATGTTGTATTTGAAATACGTGTAGCACAAATACTGCCACTGCCTGGCTACCACTAACCAATCAGTATATTTGTCTAAATTTACTGTGCTCTATATAAACTTGTGTGTATGTACTTACAGTTTGAGTTGTTGCGTGAGAATGTATCCTGTGTACTCTTTGATGGCTGGTGCATAATAAACTGTCACTCCCTCTGTCAGCCCCTTGCTGCTTATCTGGTCCACAGAGTTAAAACGCAAAATATAGAGCGGACTGGACACTGGGCCAAACACCTCAAACACCTGAAACACAACCAACAGATCATTCATTATCATGTGGAAAGCAGCAGGACACAAAACAGATCACATAAAACACTTTTCACGCACTAAACAAGAGTAGACAGAGGAGGCCCACCTTGCCCAGAGCCAGCCTATCAGATCTAAAGATGATGCTGTCATCATTCAGAGGGGGCGTGTCTTTCAGAGACTGGATGATGACTGCAGACAGACAGCGAGAGTGGTTAAAGACATAGCCGACAAAACACACATTAAAAGCCTCCACTTATTGTATTCTCTACCTGAGAAGAGCTGCCTTTTCCAGTTCTTTAGAAGTCACATAGTAAAAGTTGTAGTTTAACTCGAGTGCGTGTATATTTACCAAGTTGCTGTATAATACTGGAGACTGTTCCTACAGGCTGCAGTTCTGCATCTTCTGGTAAGGACACACACACCTCCTCCACCGCTGGCAGCTCCTACACACAAACATCATGACAGGTTACATTTTGGTCGTAGGGTTTACAACAGACGACAGAAAAAGTGCGCGATAAGATGTCCAGTAAGATGCCTCTGCATCCTGCGGCAGTGCGTGGCAATTGTTCAGACCATAACCATGAAGATTGAACATGTGTTTGCTTTTAGCTGAAGGCGCGCCCAGTGTTTCCCAGAAAGCAAGTCACTGGGACTCCCAACAAACAAAGATGCAATGACCCAAGCAAGAGCAGGCGTCGTCTTTATGGAGACAATTCTTATACAAAATGAGTCCTTTTTAAATTACCTGCATGAGCTGGTTTGGGTTTACTTTTACCTACTATATACAGTGGGGAGAACAAGTATTTGCAGGTTTTCCTATTTACAAAGCATGTAGAGGTCTGTCATTTTTATCATAGGTACACTTCAACTGTGATTGACGGAATCTAAAGCAAAAATTCAATCCATAGTTTTCAGTCACGTGACATGCGCATTGACCTGGAAGGCAAAACAACAGACCAAGATAGCGGCTCACACAGCGACTCCCTTGTAGAGACGCCGCAAAAGCAGTTAGATTTTATTTGGATCACCTCTCAACTCAAGAAAAAGATACAGGTGTTGGGCACTTGCGATCCAAATACAGCACCCGCTGCCGTATTTCCGCCGTTAAAGCCCGCCAGGTC
Organism: Micropterus dolomieu; assembly: GCF_021292245.1. Classification (NCBI taxonomy): domain Eukaryota; kingdom Metazoa; phylum Chordata; class Actinopteri; order Centrarchiformes; family Centrarchidae; genus Micropterus; species Micropterus dolomieu. Next base: position 30,826,681 of record NC_060153.1, read on the forward strand.
CCTGCCAGCGCTCGACTGTGGTAATGTTTACGTTTACCTTGTAGGGAATCCCTCACCTAACACAACTCAGGCTTGTCTCCTCGTCAATTAGTTTAACCATGCTGGCAACGCAAAAGTAACAAACTCAAAGTAACAGTCTATCACTTGCGTCTTTTTCCCCTCCATGCGGCTTTTCACGCACACACTCGCAGACTGACCTCGAGCAGAATTTCATCTCTGGTTTTGATGGGCGCTGGTTGGCTGAAACCCTCGTCGTCGTCATCATCCCCGAACACGAGGGCAGAGGGAGAAGAGGAGGATGAGGAAGAAGAGGAAGAGGAGGAGGAAGAGGAAGAACTGTCACTGAGGACAGGAGAGGAAGAGCATCAGAGTCAGTCACTTGTTCCCATCCGCACAGTGCTTCCTGCTTTTAGAACTTTTATTGGTGTAAGACATCAGTAACCAGCCTGTTTGGGCACCATTAACATGCTATTTGTCAAATCGCTGTGTGTTGCGTGTATAAAATACCTGTCTGAATCCTCTGAATCGTCGTCGTCACAGTCCTCTTTCTTACACACAACGTCTAAAGGAAGCGCTGCGGCTGCTGTAAGAACATCTCCCGTTCCCTCTGCCTGCGTTGGTGTATTTGATGCCGCGTCTGCCTCGTCAGAGGTGACGATGAGATTTTCTAGTTGTGTTGACACGGTAACCTCCATCTCCTCCTCTTTGGGCACTTGTAACGTCTGTCCATCCTCCTCTGATAGTTTGTCGTCCATCTGAAATGTGCACGTTTTAAATCATGAAGGCAGGCTGTCAGATAACACATGACACCAAAACATTTTATTTGTTCACTCTGCTTGATGTGGCCCCTAATCCACTGCGCTGTTGTAGCAAGAAATAACAAGACACATGCACTACTGTGATCCAACGAAGGTTAAAAACTGGACTTGGTTGCCCTTGATTTTAACCTTCGTTGGATAACTATGACCTGGATGACTGAGAATCTTCATAGACATCATGCACTACTGTGGTTTAATTAATGCTATATTAAAACGTACAGAATCTTCTGTTAAATATCGCTAACCAAAGATAACAAACAACTAAATCATGGAAATATCTACAAGTTAAAGGGAGGCGATCTTTACTGATCCATTTAATGAATTAATGCACCGTCAAACCCTAAAAATACGTGAACGTTTCCTCACTTACTGTCAATACAGTGTGAAATAACTTACTTTACTGAATGTGACATGAAAAGTAACGTTAGCTTGTTTTCTCTGACTTCTTGCAAAACTAACGTATGTCAGAAAAAAAGCAGACAGGTAAGTAAAATAACAGCACGGGACAAAGTAAAATAAAAGAAATGATAAATTGTGCTAACTAAGTTAGCCAACGAGCTAACCAGAGCTGACAGCGGGCACGAGGCAAGTTCAACAGCCGCGAGCCCAGAAACCCGAACACCCGGTTCCCTAAACACACCTGGGCCCGGTAAAGATTACTTTCATAAGATGAATACCTGTTTGTGATGCTGCTGGACCCGCACTGCGATGTAGGCTTAGCTCCTGAAACTCCGGACCCGGTGTGAGCTGAACCGACTTGAACCAAACTACTTCCGCTGTCAACCTTCAAAATAAGAGGTAATATATAAGTAAGAGATATATAATTTGTAAGATTCCGGCAGTGTAGACGCTCATGAGCGAGCTTTAATAAATGGTTTGTTTCTGTGTCTATATATAAATGCTTTGTTAAGCTTGTTGTCCGGTGAGAACAATGTAAAACTACTGTCAAATTTCCTTTATGTGCACTCACACACATTTATTTTTTAACATGCCAAGGGACATTTGTGTAAAATGTTTTATTTTGTCCTAATTTCCACTATCCTACATTAATAAATGCATTCAGTCGGTGTAGCATTAGGCATTAGTCATTTGACCAAAGGACAAAATATGCTTATGTGATGTCAGACTGTAAATGACTAAGTTAGTAAAAAATAAACTATATAATTAATTTCTGTTAAACCATTGCATTAATTACTTTGTTTTGGTCTAAAGTAGCTAACTTGAGATGTTTTTATGGTCGTATGCGTAACAGTTTTACCTTTGTGAACTTTTCTTACCATCCCAAAGCATGCGTGCATTTTATTTGGAAGGCACAACTCTTGTATTCCGGTGACAATCGTTTCTCTGCGCTTGACGCAGCTAAAACTTCCCATGAGGTCAGCTACACCAACACGTGGGGTTGTGTTTTTCCGGATGTGCGCAAGGCTGTTGCGCAGGTTAAAGCACCTGCAGAGGAGAGGAGGAGCAGGAAACGTTTGTAAAAAATCATCATACCTGGGGTTTTTTTTCCATTTACACTTGGTACACTCCACATATGTGTCTCTGTTGGTCAGATCACAAATCTGAACACAAATCCATCTTGTGTTTCTCTCAGCTACCTGTAAATCAGGATCTGACCTTTTCCAGTCCAGAAGGAGGTGGTAATGCACCTGAAGCAGTTTGATAACCCTAACAGTGTAATAGAGTTACATGCAACCTGAAAGTTATATTTGCATGATAAGCAACATAAAATTACTGGAATTATTCTCCCCTCCTTAGTGTGAATTTTATTCTAATGCGCAGCCCCCCTCCTCACTCCGCCAACCTCCATATGTTCAGCTCGGCTTCAGATGTTTTGCAAACACAATGTCTAAGAAACAACCAGCAGCAATGAAAGAACTAGCCATCTCTCCTTTGCCAACAACAGCACGTGTGTCCTGGCTCCACACAGAGCTTCGGGCTCAGCATGTTTGATGCCATGGTGCCTGTATCAACGAGTGGAGGCATGATGATGAACAGAGGGGAATAAATTTTGAGGTGGGGCAGTGGTGTAGTAGCCTCTCATCCTGCCATTAGACGCCCTGAGCCGCGAAGCATCAAATGGAAACAGGTAGGTTTATTATTACTGATGATTACTGGATTAATCTAATTCATCGGGAATCCCAGGTCTTGTTGGGTTTGGCGTTGTTTTGTGAAATATTATTTCTATCTTATACTGCAGCATTTTTGCATGCATTGTAAATTATTATAATGGACACATTCAAACATTTCAAATGTAAATAGTGTATCAGCTTATACTGTAAGTACTGTATGTGACCAATAGGTGGCAGCACACTCCCGCTTAATTAATCTAGGCTAAAATATCAAGGAATCTGGGTCAATGTGGAGGGAGAAAGGTTTGAATCTTTTCATAAAATATTGTGATATTTGTAATGAAATTAACAATTTTGGTGTTTGGTAATTCTGTGATAAAATGATTGCATTTTAGTGATTACATTTTACATCATTTTCCCAGGACGCATGATTAGTCTTCCTCAGTCATCACACATTGCCAATAGTGATAC
>NC_060153.1:30830141-30831380 GCF_021292245.1 Micropterus dolomieu
ACATTTGAGTGTCGTCTGCATAACAGTGAAAAGATACCCCATGTCTTCTTAGAATGGTGCCCAGTGGTAACATGTATAGGGAGAAAAGAGAAGGCGCTAAGATAGATCCTTGAGGAAGGCCACAGGTTAGATGCGCAACAGAAGAGGAGCAATTTCCTAACTTTACTCTGAAAGTACGACCCGAGAGATAAGACTGGAACCACTGGAGGACGATACCTTTTAGCCCCACATCATACTCTAGTCTGGATATCAGGATAGAGTGGTCGATCGTATCAAAAGCTGCTGATAGATCCAGAAGAACAAGAGCCACAGAGTCACCAGTGTCCGTGGAACGATAGATGTCATTTAAAACTCTCAACAGGGCAGATTCAAAACCAAATTGAAATTTTTCAGAAATATCATTGCATTTTAGAAAGAGCTGGAGTTGGTCAAAAACAACTTTTTCTAACACCTTCGAAACAAAAGGCAATACAGAGATAGGACGGAAGTTATTTAACACGGCAGGATCCAGTGAAGGCTTCTTGAGTAGCGGAGTGACAGTGGCCTCCTTAAGGGCAGCAGGGATGGAGCCGGTAAGGAGGCACTTATTAACAAAGGACACCAATCCTGGCCCTACTGAATCAACAATTAATTTAAGAAACTTAGGAGAGATGATGTCAAGAGAGCAGTTTCATCTTGGCGATAATTTCTTTGAGTAGGTTCAGGGTGATTGGCTCAAAGGCATCCCAGGTAACAGAATTCATCAACTGACTAGAGTGTTCCATGTGGTAGCGGCTGTCATTGCATCTCAAATTAGATATTTTGTCAATAAAAAAATCTCAAGAAACTTTCACATAGCTCATCCGAAGCACCATACATTGTATTTACCGGAGGATTTAAAACCAAGTTTATAACAGAAAATAAAACCTTTGGTCTAAAGTGGTTTGCCATAATCATGTCAGAGAAGTACGTAGCTTTTGCCGACTTTACAGCATTCTGGTAGGTCGACAGACTGACTTTAAATAACTGAAGTGAAATGTGTAGCTTGTCCTTCTTCCATTTGCGCTCAGCCTTTCTGCTAGCTTGTCTTAGTCGCCGAATATCCACGTTGAGCCATGGTTCAGATTTCGGTTTAGGTTTGAAGGGCTTAAGCGGAGCAGATTCGTTTAGGGCATTTAGCCAAGTAGAGTATAACAGACCGAGATGCTGGTCGGCATCTAAGTCCAATAGTGGTGAGTCCAGAAGCAAATGTGAGGAGGA
>NC_060153.1:30831400-30840933 GCF_021292245.1 Micropterus dolomieu
TGCTCGTTAAAATTTGAGCCAAAATGAGGAGAGTAGGACCTAAACAGTCTTAGATCTGCACTAGTGGGATGAGAAATGCAAGGAAGAGATGTAGAAAAATAATATTGGCTTATGGTCCGAAAGCATAAAATCAGATATAACAACATCACTGATTACCATCCCATATGAAAGAACAAGGTCCAAAATGTGACCCTGAATGTGAGTGGAATCATTTATCCACTGGACTAGATTAAAAGATTCAATGAGGCTGAGGAAATCCTTTGACAGATTGACAACAAACGTGGATATTAAAATCTCCCACCAATAGAAAACGGTCATAGGTTGTGGTGATATTACCAATGAATTCTGTAAATTGCTGAATGAAGTCCTGGAGTGAGTGTGGAGGACGGTAAATCACCCCTAATAAAATAGGGCCATTCCAGTGTAAATGAAGTAGCTGAGCTTCAAAACTAGAAAATTCACTGACAGGAACCGGCTGGCATCGCACAGAGAATGAGTTTTTAAAAATAGTCACGATCCCCCCCCCCCCCTCGTCTGTTCGGATGGGGGGAGTTAAAAAAAGGTACAGTCAGTTGGAACTAGCTCCGAAAAAGGGGTTAGATCACCAACCTTAGTCCAGGATTCAGTGATGAACATAAAATCCAAACTATGAGAGGAGAAGAAGTCGTTGAGCAGGAAGGTTTTGTTCACCAAGGATCGAGCGTTGATCAGAGCCATTTTAGGCGGATGAATCACATCGGGGAAAACTCCGGCTTTCTTCAAAGAACGTAGATTTCCAGGATTCACACCGTTTTGCCAATGACATAGGCCAACCCAAGGTAAGCCAACCAAATGGGCAGGAGAAGATTGCAGGGGAATGATAGATTGAAGCCACCGATGAGCCAGCGCTCACGGTCGCCAGGCAACATATCCGTCATAACACGACATATGATTCGGATTTAGATCGATCCTGAGTCTTTCAATAGCTTTCAATCTAATGATGCGTCCACCCCGACTCCCGCGTTTCCTTCTGTGTTTTCTCCGTGAAGTGACAGGAGGCCACTGGCGAATACATTCCAATGTATGCGTAGTGGTGCTTCTGTGTGTTTGATTAAAAACGTGCGCTACATCCTGCTTATAAAAGTCCATAAAAGAGGTGCGAATGTTCAGGAGTGACTGTCTGTCATAGACCAGACGTGTGCAACAATTAGAAGCCCAGATAGACATCCATAAATAGGAACACTGCAGAGTCCTGCTCCGGCTATGGATTGGTCCAGCTGCTTGTCAAAGATTTTCGCAAAGGATACGCCGATGTATCCTTGCTTACAGCTCCTCCAGCAAGCCTCATCGATGTGCATTTTAAGAATTGAGATGTCTTTCAAGATGGCACGCTGAGTTTGGGAAATGAGGAAGGCCCATTGACTGCTAACCAGGACATACGTTCCGATTACTCTGTTTATCTCCGTAATGTATCGTCCTTTAGATATATGCTTCTGAATGTAGTTTGTAGGCTACACCGTTAGCTGCATGATGATTCACAGGGATAATCAGTTTCTGTAGGGTTTCTCCGTATCACCGCAGCAAACATAAAGCACTGTGGGATTTTCTACAAATGGTGATCAGTAGGCGGAATTTTCATAGAGTTCATCTCTTATCTGGAATATAGCCTGCTCCGGAGCAGGTTAGCCATTCAGCATAAGTTACTGGTAAGAAGTGAACTACCATCATTGTACTGAAAACCCAGCATTAACCCCGAAGTTACCTGAATAAGCTCTAATCCTGCTTCGTGGTACAGGCCCCTGATCATGGAGGGGACTGTTTTGCTGATCAAAACACTGCAAAACGTCAATAAACCATCCAAATGTTCATATTGAGATATTCTCGAGCAATTTTTGAAGGGAACACAAATAATACAGCCAAAATTGTACTTGTATAGGATACGTGTACACAGAGGGAAGACTTACTACTATTCTTTTGGCCAACAACACAAAGCAAAAATTGTTTAAATATCACGTAAGTTCTGCTTAATTCTCCAACTTATTTTTGTGTTTAATCACAAACTACAGTAATCTGCTCACCTTGCTTTTCCCATCAGACACACAGGCACACACCTACACCTGTCTCCCTCTCTCTCGCTCTCTCTTTTCCTGTATCTGTCTGCTGTGACTTTATTTGTCAGCAGTTTTATAAAAGACAACTCACGTTTCTTACATTTCACCCACAATTCCGATTTCACAGCAGCAGATGAGCTGCGTGCGGAGGAGGCTTGTTGTTAATTACCAATAGAGACCACCGTGATATGAATGATCGTCACCAACAGCTGTGTTCACTGTTGCTTTACCTGCTCCCTGCTTTACAATCCACAGCAACTCTTTCGGTCTCAGACGATCTTGGAGGTGAAGATGCTGGATGTGGAGGTCCTGGGCTGGTGTGGTTACACATTGTCTGAGGCGTGAGGCCGGTTGGATGTACTGCCAAATTCTTTGGAGGCGGCTTATGGTTGAGAAATGAACATACAATTCACGGGCAACAGCTCTGGTGGTCATTCCTGCAGTCAGCATGCCAATTGCACGCTCCCTCGAAACTTACGACATCTGTGGCTTTGTGCTGTGTGATGCAACTGCACATTTTGGAGTGGCCTTTTATCGTGGCCAGCTTAAGGCACACCTGTGCAATACCCATGCTGTCTGATCAGCATCTTGATATGCCACACCTGTGAGGTGGATGGATTATCTCGGCAAAGGAGAAGTGCTCACTAACACAGATTTTGACAGATTTGTGAACAATATTTGAGAGAAATGGGTCTTTTGTGTACATAGAGAAAGTCTCAGATCTTTGAGTTCAGCTCATGATGAACTCAAGTGTTGCCTTTATAATTTTCTTTAGTGGAAATGTTGTTGTATAAGCAGCTGGAGATCATGAATGTGTGATGTGACACAAAATGTGACTACATTGTACAAGAGTGAAGTTACTGAATATTTCTGCAAAATTTATTTTCGTCATTGCACTTTGTAGACTGTACATGTACACTCGTCTCACAGCCGCTGCACATAGAGACCAATGTTATTTGTGCAGCTTGTAGGACGAATCATTTTTGTGAAAATTACCTTGTCTACTTAACTATGATAGCAAAGAGGCTACGTTTGTGTTTTCTTCTGAATTGTTGACCCCAGAAGTTTGAATTTGTGAACATATTTCCAACTTTACTGAGCTCACAGTAGAAACGTTAGCCTGTTCCTTTTGTTCTCTGTCCCTCCAGAGCTCCCACAGCAACATGTCTGTAAGGAGGAGAAGGTTCTGGCTGACCAGCAGCTCTGTATTCAGGAGAGGATCCCCGGTCTGGACCAGGAGGACCCACAGCAACATGTCTGTAAGGAGGAGGAGGTTCTGGCTGACCAGCAGCTCTGTATTCAGGAGAGGATCCCCGGTCTGGACCAGGAGGACCCACAGCAACATGTCTGTAAGGAGGAAGAGGTTCTGGCTGACCAGCAGCTCTGTATTCAGGAGAGGATCCCCGGTCTGGACCAGGAGGACCCAGAGCCTCCACAGGTTAAAGAGGAACAGGAGGAACTCTGGACCAGTCAGGAGGGAGAGCAGCTTGTAGTGAAGCAGGAGACTGACACCTTTATGTTGAGTCCTACTCATGAGGAAAGTGACCACAGTGAAGCAGAACTGAAAAGTGACCACCAGCTCCTCTCTCACAGCTGTCATGTAGCTGAGAGCCAAGATCAGAAAGGAGGCGAGCATGAAGACTCAGGATCAACTAGAGATGCAGAGCCAAAACAAAAGAATCAAGATCACAACAGGAGAAGCCCCAGAAACAATGTACACAAGTCTACCATGTCAGAGGTTCACCATGATCCTCACACAGGTAAAAACTCTTTCACATGTGACACATGTGGAAAAGGTTTCCAGTACAAGTCAGATTTTGAGACACACCTGAGAATTCACACAGGTGAGAAGCCGTATTCTTGCAACACATGTGGGAAATCATTTTGCCAGAGTGGTGCCTTAAAAGTCCACATGAGAATCCACACAGGTGAGAAGCCGTACCTTTGCAATATCTGTGATAAAAGATTCAAGGACAGTTCAACATTAAAAAAACATAGGAGAACCCACACAGGTGAAAAGCCGTACCTTTGCAATATCTGTGGGATAAGATTCAGTGACACTTCAACATTAAGAACACATAGGAGAACCCACACAGGTGAAAAGCCGTACCTTTGCAATATCTGTGGTAAAAGATTCCGTGTCGCTTCAACATTTAAAAACCATATGAGAACCCATACGGGTGAGAAGCCATATTCTTGCAAAACATGTGGGGAATCTTTTAGCTGGTGGAATATCTTGAAAGTCCATATGAAAACCCACACTGGTGAGAAGCTGTAACTTTGTGAGACCTGCAGGACAAGATTCAGTGACACTTCAGCTTTTAAAAAACATATGAGAACCCACACAGGTGAGAAGCCGTATTCTTGTGGAACATGTGGGAAAGCGTTCTGAGTTAGTGGTCAATTGAAAATTCCAATTCCATCCATCAGTTAGGGTTGTACTCACTTCCCCCCCAGCGGTTTAAACATTAATGGCTGTGTGATGTGTTATTTTGAGGGGACAGCAAATTTACATTGTTATACAAGTTGTACACTCATTACTTTACACTGTAGCAAAGTGTCATTTCTTTAGTGTTGTGACATGAAATATAATAAAATATTTACAAATATGTGAGGGGTGTACTCACTTTTGTGAGATCCTATATATATATATATATACACACACACACACACACACACACACACACACACACACACACACACACACGACTGTTCAAAGGTTTAAACTTCCTTGTTTTCAAAAGAAAAACAGTTTTTTTCAATTACAAATACATCAAATTGATCAGATATGCAGTGTAGACATTATTAATGTTGTAAGTGACTATTGTAGCTGCAAAAGGCTGTTTTGTAATGGCAGAGGCTCATTATCAGCAACCAGCCCTGTGCTCCAACGGCACGTTGCGTTTAGGAACATTAAACACTTAATTTCCTGCATTCTGGAGACATTTTCTGATCCAATTTATGGTAGATATGACTTTTTAATATAAAGGGAAATAAAAAATTCAGCTGGCAGGTGACATTTCATATAAAAAATATAACAGAATATAATGCAGTAAGCAGCAGTACCTAGGGTTTTTAGTTACTTTTTTTGGACAATGCAACATGTGGGAAAGACTTTAGAACCAGCGATCACTGGCTTGATGTGGGCCAGTAAGCGCAGGTACGCAGTCTCGGCACCTCAACATTTTTCTCTTTGGCGTACCAGGACATTTTCCCAAGCTGCCGGTCCTCTCTCCTGTGCCCTCTCCATATTAGGTTCTCTGGGTGCTACGTGACGCTCACCTGTTCCAGTTCTCACCTGCCTGCTAAACTCTGTCGGCGGGGAGAGACGAGGGAGAAGAGAAGCTGGGGTGCCTTTCAAGCAGCGGCATGCTGAATGTAGCTCGTCAATGTCACTTGTGAACCGAGTAATCACAGCCTGGATGGGGCGGGACATTTAAAGATATTGAAAGATAGGTGTCATTTTCACTGGGGACATGTCAGAATCAGAATGTCTCTATCACTTTTTGAAAGCTTTTGTTAAAAATGCTCAGAACAACAGCAACAATAACTCTTCAATAACAAATGAAACAATGGACAATAAGAAAACATGCAGCGTGGGAAAGCTTTCAGACTTAGGCCTGGTCCACACGGACACGGGTATTTTTATAACCCGATTTGTTCCTCCTCTGTTTAAAAAAAACATGGCCCCTCACTACAGCTGGACCCTTCATGAACCTCTGCCAGGATCCTGGTTGTGGATTTCAGTTCTGCTTTCAACACCATCATCCCGGCTCTGCCGCAGGACAAGCTCTACCAGGTGAGCGTGCCTGAGTCCATTGGCAGGTGGATCACAGACTTCCTGAAGCAGCACGTGAAGATGTTAAAACATGGCTCTGAGTGTCTGCAATGGTTCAACTCAAGGCTGTGTTCTTTCTCCTCTGCTCTTCTACCTGTACACAAACCGCTGGAAGCTGCACCTCCTGTCACCAGTCCGTCATGTTTCTGAAGTTTGTGGGTGTCACCACCCCCATTGGGCTCAACACAGGTGCGAGATTGACCATCTGGTGTCCTGTTGCAACCAGAACCATCTGGAGCTAAACACTCTGAAGACAGTGGAGATGGCAGTGGATTTCAAGGAAGATGTCCAGCCCCACCCTCCCCCATCACCCTGTGCGACTCCACAGTCGACACTTTGGAGTCATTCTGCTACCCGGACACCATCACCCACTCCGCAGAGAAGGCGATTGGCTGCAAACTTCCATCCCTCCATGATGGGTACTCCTCCAGGACTCTGAGGAAAGCAGGAAGGATTGTGGCCGAGGGTCTATTAGGACCAAAACCTCATGTCACATTAAACTGTTTTCCCCCATATTACCTGACACTCGTGTCAAGGTAAGGAACATAAGGGTAAAGGTTAATCATTATGCAAAAGGTTGCGTTTGGGTGAAGACGTCAATACTATGAGTTAGCAGCAGAGACAGGGACAGAAAAGGAGAAGTGGAAGGACCAAACATGGACATACACTAACCCCCACAGACACACAAGTACAAACATCAACACACACAATTACACCCAAAAGCGACATGAAGAGAGAAAATTTAAAGAGAAGTCGGAGATGGATCAGCGTTGTTCCTCGGCAGATCCCAAGGCACCGAGCTCGTTACTGGATCAGCACAGCACAGGACCAAAGACTTATAATAATTCAGTTCAATTCAATTTTATTTATAAAGCACCAAATCATAACAACTGCGCTTTTCATGAAAGAGCAGGTCTAGACCAAACTCTGATAGTATAACAGAAATCCAACAATTCCCATAAACGAGCAAGCACTAGGCGACGCAGGCAAGGAAAAATTTGCTTTTAAGAGGCAGAAACCTCGAGCAGAACCATGGCTCAGGGCGGGTGGCCATCTGCCTCCACATGTTGGGGGTGAGGGAGAGATGGAGCGGTAGCAGCCTTCACAATATACACACAGAAGTACAGACAGTTAAGGTTGATACAGATCAGCTCCTTCTGATTCTGATGTCTTAAAGTCTGTTTGCATGTTTTTTTCAAACATCTTTCCACAATATCAACTATTTTCTTAAATACCATAAATAGTTACACATTTCTTACTTTCAAGCATTTCATAAAAGGAAAGGAAAAACTTAATTGTTGTTGTCCATGTTAATTGTCTGTAACGATTAGAATAGGGATCATAGAACAGATGAAAGAACAGCTTAACTAAATATTTCCAGGATAATACTGATTATTAAACATTCCTGCTGAGTAAATATATAACTAAGTATTTGAAACACTAAAACACAGACAGTGAAAGATACAGGATACAAAGGAGAAAGTTTAAGAACAATGGCATGTAATACCTCTTTTGTCCTCTGGGGGACACTGGTTTCACGAAAGGACCTGAAAACAACTCTGTTTAAATTTATAGTTAATTCTTGGCCCAGGAGCTGGGAAAATGAATTAGGTAACAGGATAATATGTTCTTAACAGAAAATGTATAAGAAGGCGTTAAAGCACGGCATTGGTATAAAACATATGACAGGCAGGAATGTAAACGAGCATAAGGGAATGAAATTAAGAGCTCTGCAAATCAACTTTCCTTATGACTCTTTTAGCTTTTCAACATAGTTTCTAAAAAAGAACATGTTAATAAACTACTTGAAATTGAAGAGGTGAGGGCCACTAACTAACTTAACAAAGATTATTTACTTCAAACAAAGTAAGACAAGACAGCTTATAAGGCATCATGTTCACAAGATTTAATTTTTTAGGCTGTGTCCTCCTTTTCCTGGCATCTCGGAATGTTATCAGCGCGAATAAAGTAAATGCTCTGTGATTGTATATTTCTAGTCTTTTCGACCACTCAAAGCACTTTTAAGGTACGCCCACTCTAGCTCCTGACCCACAAGAGAGAGAGGCATTGTTTGTCATGTGTATGAGAGTCTCAGTTTATGCCTTTAGTTTACGGCCGCTGAGGTCCTCACAGCCTGGTTTAGAGTGAGGTTAGTCTCTGGACAAGGTTAATATTGTCATTTTAACAGTCATGAGTAGAGTCAGTAATCTCAACTTCACCGGAGATGGTGGGTTTTATGGTTGAAGCTTCCCAACCAGCACTCAGAGTGGAAACAAGGCTTTTGATGTGGCAGACCTTTCACCCCCACCTCTTTTAAGGTGTTTCAGCTTGGAGTCAGGCCGTCTGCTTGAGGGGTGATAACTCAGCCCCTACCCCACCCCCCTTCTTAGGGGAAGACAAAGGGGAGGTGCTGTGTTCTTCCGTTTGGCATAAAATAATTAAGTGTCCAATGGTTGGTTCACTACACAAGTTAATTCATTGTCTGTTAATGTCGTTCCATTTAAGTACCTCACATAATCAATAGTCACACTATAAATGTACATAACTCTACCATGTTTAAGAGCATCCACACAGATGAGAAGCAATATTCTTACAAACATACAGCTCCAGTTCAGTAAAAAGATGGATAACCTCACAGTTCTTCAACAGGTGAGTCTTTCTCTATATCTTTATATTTGAGCAAAAGCATTTCTTAGAGCAATCAGTCTTCTACATCTTTGAGATCTTTGTTTCACACACTGATAGTGGTATGTGGACGGCTAATTGTCATATATGTTCATTTTTCAATTTGCGTTTTGTAGTTTTTGTCAGTATTTATGCTGTGCAATCACTTCAAAAGACTGGCAGGCTGCTTTAGAAACAGTTTGACTGACAGGAAACAAACAGGAAATACTATCAGTTTTGCAATAAAATAATTGTTAAACATGTAAACAATATTTTAATTCTTCACCAAAAACTCTTTTGGTTCTTACTATTCTTACTCAAAAACATGTGAACCTTGTCCAGAGAAAAGCACAACTGCTTTTTTTGTGCAAAATTATTATCTGCAAAGTTATAAGTCGCTTTGGATAAAAGCATCAGCTAAATTAATAAATGTAAATGTATAAATTAAACTAAAAAAACTACAAATTCTACAAGTAGGAGCTGAATAATTAGGCGATTAACAGAACTTTAATTGACTATTTTGTTCGTTTTTAAATTTTGTTTGTCATGTCAGCAACCACTGAAAACCATAATACTTTATATTTTTGATACCTATTTTTAAAAGCAGGTACTTTTTGTACTTTGACTCAAGTAGAAATTTAAATTGAAGCTTCTATTTTTAGTGTGATAATATTTTGCAGGGTACTCAAGTGCGGGATTTGTGTACTTCGTCCATCACTGCTGATAATAAACACAAGTTTTGAATTTCAGGTTATCATTTGAAAGCGGAACGAAAAGCTCCCGCACTTCTGCTGTCGGAACTTAATAGTGTGACATCCGAAGGAAGTGAACCAATATAAGCTCCGGCGTTGGTCGCAACTTTTGAATTCGCTGGAAGTTACTGTAGCGCCGCTAATTATTTAATTTGTAGTTCAGCAACAATGAGTTCAGTTGAGAGTTTG